>NC_066584.1:324567783-324737121 GCF_024323335.1 Lathyrus oleraceus | reverse complement strand
AGGTGTTTAATTGCTGCATTATATGGTAAAACACTAGCTGGATTCTAATGTCTTGACTGATGTCATGACATGGTGTGTATGTGTGACTGCATTGTAGGTTAGAATATCTAACTGTACTCTGATGTCTTGACTGATGTCATGACACACTTGAGTAGTTACTGCAGGATTAGCTAATACAGGATTTATTGATTGTAATGTCAAACTGGAGACTGTGACATTCATCCCTGTCAGCAGCTACTGAGGAATAGAACAGTTGGTGTTCTGTTAGAGCTCAGTATTCATTTGCAGTCTGGTTATCAAGGAAGAACCAGACCTGGCATAAGGCCTACTGTATGAATGTCAAACTGGATGTTATGACATTCATCATGGACAATATATACTGAATAATAGACAGAGTGGTGTTCTGCTACACTTCAGTATGTTTCTTAGTTTGTTCTTCAAGAGGATAACAGAACTAACTTAAGGCCCAAATGTGTAAATGTCAAATTGGATACTTTGACATTTATTAATGTAAGCTGTTAATGTAGTATGGTCATTTGGTCATGTAAGTCAGCAAAATTGTACAGTCTGTTTTCTGGAAAAACAGACTCAGCATATGATCCTTGATGTCAAGCTGAATGTCGGGACATTCATTCCTGACAGCATATGCTATATTGTAGGTTGTTCAGTTTTTTGTTTCAGCTTTTTCTCAGGCTATTCTTCAGGGATTCAACAGCTTAGAGAAAAACCAGGAAATCAACAACCAAGCTACATTTAATGAACCTAACAAATAGCCTATTTGTTAGTAACCTAGATATTGAATTTATGGGAACTCGCGTGACCTTAAATTCAGGAGAATACAAGTGCAAAAGCCCAGGTACTGCAATATAAAAGGAAGTCGTTCCTTCATTCAGTTTGGGGATTTTGAGGCGTGAAGATTAAGTGTGTCCATCATACTTCACTGCTGTATTTTTGTGAGTCTTGTATTAGACATATCTTGTAAGCCAAGCCATTATCACGTTGATGATTGTTTGGTATAGGGTGTTCATTGAGTTGTAAGTGTTGTGTCGCTCAAAGCTTTTAAGCGTGAGTGCTGTGTATCTTGATTAAAGTTGTTAAGCACAATCAAGAGTTGTTTGAAGTGTGACTTCAAAGTTGTCTTTAATATTGATTAAAGGTAGTAATCACTGAGGTGATTGAGGGGGAGTGAGTAGGAACTCTGATCTTAGAGTAAGATTGAAATTGCATTGGGTAGGGATTAAGTGACAAGTTGTAAACGGGTGAGTTTAGCTTTGAATTAATACTACTGATAAGGGATTTCCTCCCTGGCTTGGTAGCCCCCAGATGTAGGTCATGTTGGACTGAACTGGGTAAACAATTACTTGTGTATTTACTGCACTTACTGTTAAGTTCTGCATAATTCTTGTCTGTGCAGAATTGGATGTCATAACAACCCGGGTGACATCTAAAGTCTGATAACTAGAATTTCAATTGGCATCAGAGCAGGCACCCTGCCTGTGAATTTCTGGGTGAGATCTAGGGAAGTTACTTTCTAGTACCATGGACAAGGATATAGGACACTCAAATAGACCACCATGTTGGATGGCTCTAATTATGATGACTGGAAGCCTCGTATGATAGCCTTCTTAAGGTCTCTAGATAGCAAAGTCTGGAGAGCTGTCAACAAAGGATGGGAACATCCAACGAAGACAGGTGAAGATGGAGTCAGTGTGCAGATTCCTGAAGAAGAGTGGGACAAGGAGCAAGAGGCATTAGCTCTTGGAAATTCAAGGCCTTAAATGCATTGTTCAATGGAATCAGTAAGAACATCTTCAGGCTGGTACACCACTGTGAACTAGCTAAGGAAGTTTGGGATACCCTCAAGGTAACTCATGAAGGTACTTCCAAAGTGAAGATGTCCAAACTCAGATGCTGACCACCAAGTTTGAAAATCTGAGGATGAAAGAGGATGAGACTATTCATGACTTTCACATGAATATTCTTGAAATTGCAAACACCTCTGGTGGACTAGGTGAGAAAATGGCTGAAGAGAAACTTGTAAGAAAGATTCTCAGGTCCTTGCCTAAGAGATTTGCTATGAAGGTCACAGCCATAGAGGAGGCACAGGACATCTGCAATATGAAGGTGGATGAGCTCATTGGTTCTCTCCAAACCTTTGAAATGGGCTTGTGTGAGAATGCTGAAAAGAAGAACAAAAGCATAGCTTTTGTATCTAATGCTGAAGAGGAGTCAGAAGCAGGATATACTGAAGGTGATGAAAGTATATCAGAAGCTTTAGCCATGCTTGGGAGACAGTTCAACAAGTTCGTGAAGAAGATTGATCAAAGAGGGAGACCTAATGTCAAGAACATCCCGTCTGACATCAGGAAAAGATCAACTTCTGAAGAAGAAAAGTTCAACCAAGGCAAGGGAATCCAGTGTCATGGTTGTGAAGGGTATGGACACGTCAGAGCTGAATGCCCTACTTATCTCAAGATGCAAAAGAAGGGGCTAACTATCACATGGTCTGAAGGAGATTCTGAAAGTGAATCTGAAGGAGAATCTGCCAAACATGTCACTGCACTAACCAGTGTTTGTGCCTCTGATGATGACTCAAGTGCAGATGAACTGACCTTTGATGAACTTGCTGCAGCCTATAAGAAGCTGTGTACCACCAGTGCAGAAGTCCGTGCACAAGGAGAAAGCAGAAGAAAACTCATCAAGGAACTGGAAGATGAGAGACAGAAGCATCTGACAGCCATAGAGGGTCTAAATGGTGAGATAGCCTTGCTGAACTCCAAGCTGAATCAGATGACTAAATCCATCAGAATGATGAACAAGGGAACTGACACCTTGGAAGAATTCTAAAGGTGGGACAGAAGACTGGAACCAAATCTGGCCTAGGATTTGGGAAAAGATCCTCAGCTGAACACAAACGCCCAAAGGCTAAAGTTCAGAAGTTCAAGCGGAAGTCAAAGCCAATGTCTCAACATCGGGGAACTAGGATGATAATCATCAGAAGAGGAAATTCCAGGAGTGGAGGTGTCACCACTGTGGTAGGCTTGGGCATATCAAAGCCTTCTGCTACTGGATTCATGGTTTCCCTAACCAAGCCTCGCATGTCAGGCCTAAGCATAAGACATATAAGCGCTATGTCCCCAGCAAGAAGCAACAATGGTATGCTAGGTTAGCACACACAGCTTAAGGGCTTCTACCAGAGAAGACTGGTACTTTGACAGTGGATGCTCAAGACATATGACTGGTATGGAAAATCTACTGGTGGATATTCAACCTCACACTACCAGCTATGTGACCTTTGGTGATGGTGCCAAAGGAAAAATAAAAGGTGTGGGCAAGCTGGACTGCTCTGGAGTTCCAAAACTGAATAATGTACTGTTAGTAAGAGGGCTAACTGCAAATCTCATCAGCATAAGCCAGCTGTGTGATCAAGGATTCTATGTTCAGTTTACTAAGGAGCTGTGCATTGTGACAAATGGTGACAATCAGGAAGTTATGAGAGGAACCAGGTCCAAAGATAATTGTTATCTGTGGGAACCTAAAGTCTCTAACTTTTCCACAATATGCTCCTCAGCCAAGGAAGAACAGGAGGTGAAGCTGTGGCATAGACGACTTGGACATCTCCACTTACGGGGAATGAAGAAGATTATATCCAAGGAAGCAGTCAGAGGGATCCCAAAGCTGCTTATTGATGAAGGAAGAGTCTGTGGAGAATGCCAGGTGGGCAAGCAAACCAAGATGTCACATCCGAAGCTGGGACATCCTACAACTTCCAGAGTTCTGGAACTGTTGCATATGGACTTAATGGGACCTATGCAGGTTGAAAGTCTGGTGGGAAGAGATATGCCTACGTGGTGGTTGATGACCATTCCAGATACACATGGATAAGCTTCATCAGAGAGAAGTCAGATACATTTGATGTCTTCAAAGACCTGTGCATCAGACTTCAAAGGGAAAAGGACAGTTGTGTGGTCCGGATTAGGAGTGATCATGGTACGGAGTTCAAGAATTCCAAGTTTGATGAGTTTTGCTCGTCTGAAGGAATAAGTCATGAGTTCTCCTCCCCTATAACTCCCCAGCAGAATGGGATAGTTGAAAGAAAAAATAGAACTATTCAAGAATCTGCCAGAGCAATGATTCATGCAAAGAAGCTCCCCATGCACTTTTGGGCTGAAGCAATGAATACCGCGTGCTATGTTCACAACAGAGTCACCTTGAGAAAAGGAACCTCCTCCACTCTATATGAAATATGGAAAGGCAGTAAACCACAGTGAAGTACTTTCATATCTTTGGAAGTAAATGCTACATTCTCGCAGATCGTGAACAGAGAAGGAAGCTGGATCCCAAAGTGATGAGGGTATATTTCTAGGATACTCCACTAACAGCAGAGCCTACAGAGTGTTCAACTACAGGACCAATGTCTTGATGGAATCCATAAATGTTATTGTGGATGATAAAGAGGAAGGGATCGATGTCATAGAGGATGTTGAAACATTCCTTGACAGTTCAACTGACATTCCAGTCAAGTCTGAAGAAGTACAGGAACCTCCTCCTGAATGTGAAGTAGATGCAACCACCAAAATGCCATCTATCAGAATTCAGAAAGACCACCCTAAGGATCTTATCATAGGGGATCCTAATAGTGGTGTGACTACCAGGTCACGGGGAATAAGCTCAAATTCCTGCTTTGTATCCAAGGTTGAACCAAAGAATGTGAAAGAAGCCCTGACTGACGAGTACTGGATCAATGCCATGCAAGAGGAACTTGAGCAGTTCAAAAGGAATGAAGTATGGGAGCTAGTTCCAAGACCTGAAGGGACCAACATCATTGGTACCAAGTGGATCTACAAAAACAAATCTGATGAGAAAGGAGTAATTACTAGGAATAAAGCAAGACTAGTAGCTCAAGGATACACTCAAGTTGAAGGGGTTGATTTTGATGAGACATTTGCTCCGTGGCTAGGCTTGAGTCCATCAGATTGTTGTTAGGGGTAGCATGCATTCTGAAGTTTAAACTATTCCAAATGGATGTGAAGAGTGCATTCTTGAATGGCTACTTGAATGAAGAAGTCTATGTGGAACAACCTAAAGGGTTCTGTGATCCTAACCAACCTAGCATGTATATAAGTTGAGAGGAAAGCCTTGTATGGGTTGAAACAAGCACCTAGAGCATGGTATGAAAGGTTAACCGAATTTCTGACCTCAAATGGATACAAAAAGGTGGAATAGATAAAACCTTGTTTGTGAAGGATGAAGACGGCAAAATCATGATTGCTCAAATCTATGTGGATGATATAGTCTTTGGTGGTATGTCAGAACAAATGGTATCACATTTTGTTCAACAGATGCAATCTGAGTTTGAAATGAGTCTGGTTGGGGAACTAACCTACTTTCTTGGAATGCAAGTCAACCAAATGGAGGACTCTATGTTCTCTCCCAAAGCAAGTATGCCAAAAACATCGTTAAGAAGTTTGGTATGGATAATGCTAGGCACAAAAGGACTCCTGCTCCTACTCATCTGAAGTTAACCAAAGATGATGGAGGGCCTAGTGTTGATCAATGCTTGTATAGAAGCATGATATGAAGTCTACTATATCTAACTGCAAGTAGACCTGACATCTCTTATGCAGTTGGAGTGTGTGCGAGATACCAAGCAGAGCCTAAGATGAGCCACTTGAATCAAGTCAAAAGGATTCTCAAGTACATCAATGGGACTTGTGACTATGGAATGCTGACTCACATGGGTCTGAGCCTGTCCTATCTGGGTACTGTGATGCTGACTGGGCTGGGAATGCTGATGACAGAAAAAGCACATCAGGAGGATGTTTCTTTTGGGAGACAATCTCATATCTTGGTTCAGCAAGAAGCAGAATTGTGTATCTCTGTCCACTGCAGAGGCTGAATACATAGCTGCTGGAAGCAACTGTTCCCAACTGGTTGGATGAAATAGATGCTCACTGAGTACAATGTCACTCAAAATGTCATGACATTGTTCTGTGATAATCTCAGTGCCATCAATATCTCCAAGAATCCCATCCACAACCAACAGGACCAAACATATTGACATTAGACACCACTTCATCAGAGATCTGGTGGAAGACAAGGTGATTACTTTAGAACATGTAGCCACTGAACTTCAACTGGCTGACATATTTACAAAGGCTCTGGATGCTACTCAGTTTGAAAACTTAAGGGGCAAACTGGGAATATGTCTCTCTGAGACCTTATAGCAATCACTGATGTTTGGAATGTATTTATTGGAACTATGTTCTGATTGGTCAACAGATCATAGCTTTACCACTGGCAACAAGTGTGGCAACAAGAGGGTAAGGAGACACCCTAACGTGAGAAGACCTATGCACCTGCAGGAATTCAAGGACGCGGTTCATGCAGGAGTGGTTCTGGATGTCAGAAACAAAGTCATGGCATCTGATATGGTTGTACCTACAGTAAAGCAAAAGTGGGTGATTACTTGATCAAAGCTGTAAAGCAAGATCAAGTGGGTACTAACTTGGTTGAAATTGTGAAGTAAAACCAAGTCTGTAAGTCTGTCATTAATTTTTTTTTCTGTTTATGTTGTTGGCTTTGGCAACATTTGTGACAAAAAGGGGAGTAACAGGTGATACCCCAGACAACAAATTGGTCTGTGAAAACAGACGTTCATGACAGATTCGAAGATTCCTCCCCTGCAGCTGATGAGTTGAAGTTTTGTATTTAACTTTGCTCCTCTGTATGTGTGCTTTTGTGAAGTTTTTATTTAACTTCCATGTGTGTGAGTGTGCTGCCACTCTAAGTGTATTAGCTAGGTTTATTTCCTGCTAGATGTGTGATTCCGCTGCTATGAACTCTGTTATGGGGATCAAAGTGTTTTAGCCAAAAATTTGCCAAAGGGGGAGTTTGTAGGTGTTTAATTGGCTGCATTATATGGTAAAACACTAGCTGGATTCTAATGTCTTGACTGATGTCATGACATGGTGTGTATGTGTGACTGCATTGTAGGTTAGAATATCTACCTGTACTCTGATGTCTTGACTGATGTCATGACACACTTGAGTAGTTACTGCAGGATTAGCTAATACAGGATTTATTGAATGTCAAACTGGAGACTGTGACATTCATCCCTGTCAGCAGCTACTGAGGAATAGAACAGTTGGTGTTCTGTTAGAGCTCAGTATTCATTTGCAGTCTGGTTATCAAAGGAAGAACCAGACCTGGCATAAGGCCTACTGTATGAATGTCAAACTGGATGTTATGACATTCATCATGGACAGTATATACTGAATAATAGACAGAGTGGTGTTCTGCTACACTTCAGTATGTTTCTTAGTTTGTTCTTCAAGAGGATAACAGAACTAACTTAAGGCCAAATGTGTAAATGTCAAATTGGATACTTTGACATTTATTAATGTAAGCTGTTACTGTAGTATGGTCAGTTTGGTCATGTACAGGTCAGCAAAATTGTACAGTCTGTTTTCTGGAAAAACAGACTCAGCATATGATCCTTGATGTCTAGCTGAATATCGGGACATTCATTCCTGACAGCATATGCTATATTGTAGGTTGTTCAGTTTTCTGTTTCAGCTTTTTCTCAGGCTATTCTTCAGGGATTCAACAGCTTAGAGAAAACCAGGAAATCAACAACCAAGCTACATTTAATGAACCTAACAAATAGCCTATTTGTTAGTAACCTAGATATTGAATTTATGGGAACTCGCGTGACCTTAAATTCAGGAGAATACAAGTGCAAAAGCCCAGGTACTGCAATATAAAAGGAAGTCGTTCCTTCATTCAGTTTTGGGGATTTTGAGGCGTGAAGATTAAGTGTGTCCATCATACTTCACTGCTGTATTTTTGTGAGTCTTGTATTAGACATCTTGTAAGCCAAGCCATTATCACGTTGATGATTGTTTTGGTATAGGGTGTGTCATTGAGTTGTAAGTGTTGTGTCGCTCAAAGCTTTTAAGCGTGAGTGCTGTGTATCTTGATTAAAGTTGTTAAGCACAATCAAGAGTTGTTTGAAGTGTGACTTCAAAGTTGTCTTTAATATTGATTAAAGGTAGTAATCACTGAGGTGATTGAGGGGGAGTGAGTAGGAACTCTGATCTTAGAGTAAGATTGAAATTGCATTGGGTAGGGATTAAGTGACAAGTTGTAAACGGGTGAGTTTAGCTTTGAATTAATACTACTGATAGTGGATTTCCTCCCTGGCTTGGTAGCCCCCAGATGTAGGTAGTTGATGTTGGACTGAACTGGGTAAACAATTACTTGTGTTATTTACTGCACTTACTGTTAAGTTCTGCATAATTCTTGCCTGTGCAAAATTGGATGTCATAACAACCCGTGTGACATCTAAAGTCTGATAACTAGAATTTCAGGATTTACAAATCATCATTCAGAAAAACGCCACTTATCTCGACTCAACAATCGTGGCCGAAACATGGTTTTGCATCACCTTAAGACAATATATCTTTCGTTTATAAAGGTTTTTTGACTAATCGCACGGCGGCGAGAAAGAGTTTGATTGGTTGGATTTATTTTGAGTAATGGCGAGAACTTGGATGAGCGAGATATCCATCTCAAATCCTAGTCTCAGGAGTGCATGGTATCCACCATGTTCCATTTCCATCTTATTTGAAAAAATGTTAATAAGAATTAACTGTTTTGAGGTTTGATTGAGAAAGAGTTTGAAGAAAACCGCATTGACAATTTTAAATGATGGCGAGAGCTAAGATAGGCAAGGCATCCACCTCGAATCTTAATCTCAGGAGTGCACGGTATACACCATGTTCCATTTCCATCTTTATTGAAAGAGGTTAAGATAAGGATTAAGTATTTTGGAGTTTGAAAGACGAGTACTTGTGACTTGCAAGCTCTTACAACTTGTGTCTAATACTCGAGACTACATCTGGATATTCCACCTAGGTAATCCTTTCTTTCAATTTTATTGAGAAAAGACGTTTGAATATTTACAAATATTTTGGAGGGAAGACGAATATTTATGGCTTGCAAGCTCTTACAGCTTGAGCCTAATATTCAGGATTATAACTGGATATTCCATCCAGGATAATCTTTTTCTTCAAATTTTATTAAGAAGATGGTTTGAGATATTTACAGGTATTTTGGAGAGAAGACGAATATTTATGGCTTGCAAGCTCTTACAGCTTGAGCCCCATATTCGGGATTATAACTGGATATTCCATCCAGGATAATCTTTTTTTCATATTTTATTGAAAAATACGTTTAAATAGAAGGATTAATGTGAATGTTTGAGGTGTTGGTCCATTAAATTGATATGGCGCATGAGTTCGTGGAGAATATGTCCAAAGTAAATCGGACGAAATAAATAAATAAATAAACAAATTATTTACAACATATTAAAAAAAAATTAAATCGGAGAGAATAAAATCAACAAGCGTAAAAAAGGACTAGATAACAAGGTACAAAAATGGTAAAGTAAATAGTAAGAAGTTATAAAAGATTTAAATAAAATAGCAAGCACAAAAAATGAAAAATATAAAGATATGCCATTCCCAAGTATCGAACCCATCCCACTAAAGAAAGTAAAATTGCTTCCTCTCCACTCAGCCACTTATGTTTATTTGTTACCTTAACAACAACTTAAATATATAAACAAGAATAGATAAAGATAAATTAAAATAAAAAAAACTAGAACGAGATGGTCTGTTGGGCTAACTAAAGCCCACAAAAAATGGTGAGAGAATCCCAAAGATCAACCCTAGCCGCCTGGCTGTTGGGTGGGAATAACAACACTTTAATCATCATTAGTACTAGCAGACAATATGTTAATGAAAGATTGCAAAGAAAAGCCAAACGGTCATTAAGTTTTAAATAGGTTTTAAATGCTTTTAAAATAAATAAAAGAGAAAGAACTGGGAACGTGAAACAAATCCAAAAGATTCGTTCGTCTTCCTCACGAAGACAACTTCCACTCTCTCAATCTCTCGACCTCACTCATCCTCTCGATCCTCTCTCTCTAAATACTCTACTCTCACTTCACAAACAAACCAATCGAAAATCAATGAAGCAAACATATTAAAAGATACCTGATAGGCGTGTCAACGGTAGTGGCGGCAGAGTGTCTCTTCAGATGTAGTTGTGGTGGTTCACCGGTCTTTGGGGGTTCTGTGGGGGCGATCTAGTGGAGGATGAAGGCTCCCTTTTTTCGGTGAAAAATATTAGGGTTTTTTTCGCTACCGTCCGTCCAAATTCTTAGGGTTTTTTCGTCGTCCTCTCTGGTGGAGCAGGAGGCTCCTTTTATACTCACACTGTTTAGGGTTTTGAGCTGGTTACTCAGATCAAAAGGGGTATCCCTGCGAAATCCTTTAGGGTGCTCACAGTTGTCTACCTCATTTAGTGTTTGTCTGGAAACGGTAAAAAATCCTATACTTTCTTCCTGAATTTATCTTAATTCCTCTTTTGGGTTGTTTGTGGAACTTTAACGCCTTGCTAAATTAATTTGTTTTTACTGCAGTGAAAATCGGTGAAAGTTAAAACTTCAATTATCACAGAGATTTTCGATCGTGATTTGGGTTGAGTGAACTGAAACAAGGTCTTTCATTATGCAGGGTAGCTTCGGGTTCTGTTTTCTCTAAAACATGCTTCAAAATTTCTCTACTTGCTCAGGCTTGGTTTCACGGCGCGCCGGCTAGTGAATAGGCTGTTTTACCAGGTTAGTATTGGTCTGAGTTTTAACTCGCCTCAGTGGCCTGAAAACAACATGGTTGGACCAACATTTAATGAATTTCAGCGTACAATGCAGGCTTGCTCTCATCGTCAACCAAATCCACACCAAAAACCTGAGATTGAATTCGTCAAAGCGATGAAATGTACTCTTGTCTGTGCGAACATCCAAAAGATCAACATTGAGGTTGTATCCGGTCAAATCCAAACTCTAAACAATTTCTTTCAAGGTCAGATAAGTCCCATCTCGAAATATTACGACCTCATCAGGTTCTTTCCTCAGTTTAGATTTTATAAACCTTTACAAGATGTTTCTGGTTCATGCAGGCTGAGTGGTGGACATGAGTATTAACCTTCCTAACACTGTAGAAGTCTCGAGGAGGAGCACTCTTTTGGGCAAGAAATTTCTTATCTGCATTTAGCATCAAATGAAGAATGAATTGTTGTTCCAGGAGATTGAGTCGGCGATAGCATAAAGTCCTTATGTTACCCGCTGTTGTGACTCGATTTATATGATGGCGGTCAATGAAAAAGGTTGTTGTACTTGAAACTGCAACTGGCATTTGTTCTTCATTAGCAACTCCACACTCAGGTAAAGGCTGGTTCTGGTTGATATTTATAGGGTTGCAATGGCTCCACTTGATGAGATATGGAAACACATCCAGATGCAGTAGCAGGTAGTACTGGTGCGCAAGGGTCTGCTGTGATTGTTGGACTAAACGCTGCTGCAGTAGGTGCAACAGTGGCAGATGGTGTTGCAGCAAGTAAATCATGGCTAACGATGCTCCTCAAGCTGCAAATAAACTTGGTGAAGACCTTTACCAAGTAATATCGCAAGAAGAAGCCTTCAAGTTAACAACGGTATGCAAACGATAATTATAATGTATACTGCCAGTCTGCTTTTCATGAGCTTTTTTAGTTTAAAACTTTTTCATTGGCTTTAACTTGTGTAGGAGTTGGAGGAAGATAGCAGAAAGAGACTATGACAACCACACGCTTTCACACAATTCCTACTGAGTGTGTCACAGGGGACACTTTCTCTAATATCCCATATGAAACCTGCTGGTATGCATGGAAGCAGAGTGCAACCAAAACTGATCTTATGCATAACTCTCTAACATTCAATCCTTGGCTTGTCGCAGATTTCAGGTACGAAGGAGTAAACTTGAAACCATCCAAAAATATAGCACATGGTACCAAAAAGAAAAGGAAATGACGATTATAACTGAATAGAGATTGATATTATCCAAAGCTTCCTCTTTATTAGCCATTAGTTTTTTTTCTAATATTCCGCAATTGATTCGTAAGGTTGGATGCCATTGCAGTGCTGAATCCAATCAATTGAAAGAAAATTCAGTCATCGAAGCCAATGCCACTCCACCAACTATCGGCAGAAGAGAAGAAACCACCCAAAAAGTAGGCACCTCACCAAGGAGAAAAGATGAAAGAACAACAGTGAAGAAAAGACTCCATAGCTTTAATGGTGTGAGTGAATGAAACAGAAACCTTGCCAAGACTGATGTTGGTCAACAGGTTTCCCAATGTATGAGCCATAACCAGTGGAAGAATTGCTGCAAACTGTGATCTTCTAATGTTTGGCCTTGGATGTAGATTCAAAATCCAGATCAAATTAATCACCAATGAAGCAAAGCCAAATTGAAATGCTGCAAATCGTAACAAGAAGATTCTGAATTTTCCGCCGCGATAACCATTTTAATTGTTTTTGTAAACCATTATTGTTATCCTCCTGAACTTGAATTTTTCTCCACCAGTACTCTTCATTAATTTCTCTAGTTTGGAAATTTCAAAACAATGCTTATATTATGCTTATGATGTTTCCTTTATCAACTGCTGCTATAAAAGAAGTATACAACTCCGGAGGAACCTGAACATGTAATTCTCTCAATTAGTAGAAGAGGCTTATAAGCGTAAGTGAACGAGTTGTGTTATTTCAACACAATTTGACATCAAATGTGGTAGAATGTTCCTTATTTTGGCACCTGAGGTGCTATCACAGTTTTCAAATAATTAGCCATTTCACCATTACCAACAGAAGGTAGTTTTTGGCCAGGCACATCGACCAAACATCGAATCTCGGTACTACTTATAGGATAAAACAAAATTGGCGAAGGATCACCAAGATAACATGTCCATGATTTTCATATGGAAGGTTACAATCCTCCAATATCAATCCAACAAAATGAGAAGGAACTTCAACCTTAGGATCACAAAGAGAGCGTCTCAAGTTAGAAAAACAACCATCCCATACTATGGCGAGAGGAGCCTTTGTTGTAAACTCTTGTCCACTTGTTTTTTATAGTTTACCCTTTGATGGTTCCATTTTCTTCGAGTAAAAACGTGACGGTTCTTTGTTCTAATTTTACATTTGGAAGAGATGAAGCCTTTTCTCGCATTTGTTGTATGAAATGACTATTGTGAAAGCTTCTTCCAGATACATCAGAGTCAAAATTTCTAAGGGATAAGACAACTTGGTGTTTTTCCCATCCTTATAAAGAGCATAGCCAAAGACTCTTTGTGCATCAATTTCATCCACACAATCTTCAAGACCCAACTCAAGTAACTTTAGATATCCACCAGGTTGTAACAATTCACCCACAATCCTATCGGTTCACTCAAATCTCTTTCAATCACATGCACTCGCCGTCCATCCTTTCCAAGTGTATAAGCAAGAGCAGCATTGTCTAAACAATCAGTGTAGGTGGATAGATTCGTGACTAGATGAAATGGTCATGAGGAGGAGAGAAAATGAATGATTGATGGAAAAATTTTCAGGACCAAAATCAGGGTATGACACTAGTGTTATAACTAGATAAATGAACTAGAACGATAACTTAGGTTATGAAATTGACTTAAATGGCAATGCTTGGACGTGATTGTACCGTGGTGTGTACAATAGACAAGTAGTGACGTAAATGAATGAACATGTTTTGTATGGAACATGTGTGATTATATGTACTGAATGGATCATGTTATGACGCCATGAGACTTGATGTGATATCATGAAAATTGGTGACAAGGATCACCTAGCGATTAATGAGAGCAATCACGAGTTTATGAGAACTAATCACATATTCGGATGCGATGTGCACATACCACTTCAAAGGCTTAGGTAAAATGGTAAGTGAGGATGTGACACTGTTGAGTCCCAACCCTGACGGACATAGGGGAAAGGTGGAGATCTAAGTGGGTTAGAGGCATACGGTGAAATATACCCTAAGTGGGTTAGAGGCCCATACAGGTGACGGTCGCTTGAACTGGGTTTGAGTCTCATAGAGGATGCGATATCCACCACGAAAGTTGAATCATACGAGCATACATTAATCGATCATGGCTTAGACGTAGGTCCGTTCGGAGATTGATGTATTTGTGAATCCGAATAGTGATTATTTGAGTTATGATAACTTATGTGTCATGTTTCCATACATTGCAAGTATCCCTTATACACTCGAGACTTAATTATCTTGTGTGAGTGATACACAAGTAGCGAGAGATGAGGATTTGAGTTAGGATCCAACTAGAAAACCCTGTAGAGTCGAGTGAACCTATATGATATGAGAACTCATTGAGATTATTATGTCACCCTAATATTGTTGTTACTTTTCAGGTGTTGTTGCAGGTTATATGTGCAAAAGAAGTTGTGCATTGATGTTTCAAAGGATACTGATTATTGTGATCTTCTGCACTGGAGTTGTGTACAATGAAGATATTGTACATAATTCTTAGATTTTATTCTTAGGCTTTATTGTATAACATGTATCTTTGATGTTCTTAGTTTGGACACGTGTATATATGATGCCATTAGGCACTTATGTTGTTACAGTACCAAAAATTAACACTTGATGATATTATTCTAGATATTTATTATTGGTTGTTACAACTATTTTGCCACAATCGACATAAAGTATTATTTTACCAAAATAGGTGAGGAACAGGCGTTTGTATCATATTGAATAGATTTCTACATATCAACATTCACGGGAAAATGTCACTTATCTCAACTCAACGATTATGGATGAAGCATTGTCTTGCACCATCTTAAGACAAATACCTTTTATTTATGAAAAGGTTTTAAGATCAATCGTATGGTGGAGAGAAAAGAGTTTGATATGTTGAATGTATTTTATAAGTGAATGATGAATGCTTGATGAGAACGAGACATAAGCCTCAGGATCAATCATTTGGGGTTTCATCGGAATGCTAAATTCCAACATTCCTTTTTCATTTAAGATTATTAAGAAAAATATTTAATAAACAATGAACGCTTGATAAGAATAAGACACGTGTCTCGGAATCAATTGTTCAAGGGTTACACTGGAATGCTAGATTACAACAGTCCTTTTTAGTCCAAGTTTATTAAGTGTTTTGAGAGTAAAAGAAAAGAATGAATAGCTATACCAAAATGTGTGTGCCTCGGGACCAATCATTCAAGGGTTCAACTGGAATGTTGGATTCCAACAATACTTTTCTTTTGCATTTGTTTAAGAAAAAGGTTTTAGATAGTGTGTTTGATTTAAGAAAAGTCACTTGATGCTTGATCGGTGTTTAATTTGCATGTACGAGAAATGATTTGCTAATGGTTGAGAATGAATTATATTTATTTTGAAATTATCGAAAGTTGGAATTGATTTTGAAATCAAATGGAATGTTAATGAAATTGAATTTATGGGAAATATCAAGTGCGATTATTTACATGTATGATAATATGAGCATGGTTTAAAAGCGAAATTACCTAAATAAGTGACTTATCAAAATGAGATCAATTAACAATTCATCAAATAATCCACTTAATAATTAAAAGCAATTAATTAATTAAAATCCAATTAATTAAACAAATAAAAATTAATTGAATTATTAATTGTTAATCTAAATTAATTAATTAATTAATTAGGAAAATAAAAATAAAATAAAATAAATAAAAGCATGAAAATGGATGGGGAGGGGAGGTACATTCACAACATAGGGATAAAATGAATGAAGTAAACATAAGTGAGCTTAGAGCCCAAAAGTAAAAATAAAACAAACAAGTTAAAACAAACAGTGGGGTATCATCAGTAATTGGATGGTGGATTAGTAAGTATTAAACTATAAAGCCCAAGGCCAACTCCAAGCTTCTAAAACCCTAATAAACAAATATAAGAAAAAATTTAAAATAAAAAAAAGGAGATTGGTGGTACAATTAGGATAAAGATAATGGTAGGATTTTTTTTTCAAAATTTCAAAAGTATCCACTTCCTCTCGACATGGGCAGTGCTAAATAAAAATAATACCCTCTCTGTGTACCATTCATTTCCAGAAAACAAACAGAACACGTTACTCCTCAGCCAATGTTTCTCTCACGAGCCTTATTCACATGCAGGGGGCGGCCGACCGACGGCGACGCCCCCATACCAGATCCTCCACCTCCTCTCGTCACCTCTCTACTTTCTTATTTTCAAAATAGAACAATGTTTTATTTGTCACAAACAGAAAAACATCAACAAAATAATGTAAAGAAAACAAAAGATCTTCATTCCTAGCAAACAACACATGAACCAAACATGAGAAAGGAAATATCATATTCGATGGCGATTTGGGCACGACTGAAGGCGGGGATGATACAATGGAAGTTGCGTGAGTGGCACGTTGGTGTGGAGGTCATCGGTGTCGGCGTGGCTTATGTAAAGAGTCATTATGGTGGTTCATTTAGAGTTTGTGTGAGGGAGAGTGGTGTTTAGTTGTTAATGGAGGTGGTGGTTATTGATGGATAAATGAAGGAGATGATGGAAAGGAAATGGAGGTTCAACCACAGAGCATGCCTTAGGAGAGAGGTAGTGTAAGAAGATGAATATGGTTGAAGTTTTTGTTGTTGTTGTGGTTATGGAGTTTAATGGGTGAGTTTGAATGATGAAGCTTGGTTCGCACAAGAAGAAGAAAACAACTTATTATTATTTTTATAATAATTATATTTCTGTTTTTTTTGTTGTTTTTGAACTTTGAGTAATGAAGTGGAGTATTTGTGTTGGAGGATAGGCTTTATGGCTGTGACGTGGGTTCTCTTGTGAGATGGGGTTTGTGTGTGGAAACCGTTGCAGGGAGTATGAGAAATAGAAAGGAATTTGTTAAGATGCAGTAGGTGTTGTTTATGGTAAAAGGAGTATGTGTGTAAGTGTTTATGGAAGGTTATATGTGGTATTCAAATGAAGTGTTTTCCAATTTGAAGGTGGTTTGTGTGGTGGTGAAAGGGGCACAAAAATAGTGTTTGAACGAGTTTTTTAAGGTTTGATGAGGAGTGTAGTAGTGAGGTTAATGGAGCAGGTTGTGTAAGTGAGAAAGTTGACAAATAATTGTTATTTATGGTGTATGAAGATTAAATGAAAATGGGTTGTGATGTAGTAGGATGGTTACACGAAGGAGGGAAGTGCGACTAATGTTGGAGGAAGAAGATGGAAAAATGAATGTTTTGGATAACAAAGAAACATGAAGTTTGTTATTGCTTTTCTCTTTTTGTCATTCTCACAATTCATGTATGCATGAACTGAAAAAAGAGAATATTTGGATCATGGGGTGACCACCTCTCTTTACATTGTTGGTCTAGTTTCTTTTTGAGAATGAGGGAGACAAGGGGACTTGGAGGTAGGCGCCAATGTGTTATGTCTTGGTTTCTTTCAAATCCATTGACCATTGGTTATATAGTTAGAAATGTAGGGTATAAATTAATTTAAATACCAAGAGTACCCTCCTTGAATATTTTTAATGATTAAAACAAGGTTAAATAGTACAACTAAAATAAATTAAAAGGTTATAAAATAAACAACATAAAATTAAAATCAACATATATCTAATCTATTATATTTTTGTGAATAAATTGACAAAAGAATAAAAATAAAAGGACCCCCAAATGAATAAAAATCGGACGCAAAAGTGCTCAGAAAATTAAACTAAATGCATTATATAGTATGATCTTTTGTAATGTGTACCCCATATCTTTTGTAAAGTGCTCAGAAAATTAAACTAAATGCATTATATATAATGATCTTTTGAAAATTAAACTACTTTGGACATGCAGTCTCTCAATATTCCTCCTCAATAATCTTCTTTCCTCAAGCTTGTTTAATGCATATATAGTAGTAAGCCGGTATTGAAACTTCCCATCTAGCTCATACACACCATAATGCACCATCTGGCTAGTACTTGTAATAAATCTAATGCCTAAACATCTATTATCCCAAGCTATCCAAATTCTACCATTCTCATGATTAGCATAATTATCAAAACATGCACCTTGCAGGTTAAGTTTATGTCTAATATTAAGAGCTTTATCTCTCTTAACCCTAGTTTCCAACAAAACAACAATTGTGGGTCAAAGTTATAGGAGACAAGATCTAATCTCCCTAAGCTTGTCCAATTTATTAGCCCCCGAACATTCCAGGAAACAATCATGATCCAATGTCTTGAATCACTAGTGGATCATTCAAAATCCCTAGTGCCTCAAAGCCATTCCCACATTGAACTTTTGTTGGCGTCCCTTAATGAGCTATTCTCTTGCACTATTATGCACCCTTGTCCAATCTCCTTGCTGCACTTCAGTTTCACTTCCACAACTATTCTTCTTTGACACAGCTTTGTGCAATTGTTATTTTGCTTCTTCTAGTGGTTTTGATTGTGGTCTCCACTGTATTCTTGGTATTGTGTCACCACACTTGTGGCCAATCTTTTAAAATTTCTCACATAACACATGCTTCCATTCATATTCCACTTCTTGTAATAATTTCCTCCCTTCAGTATCTTTTATGGTGAAATCTAATTTAATGTCTTGATTTTATTAATTATCAAAATAAATTTAAATTTATAATATAATATATATATATATTATATATATATATATATATATATAATATATATTATATATTATAGATATATATATATAGTTATATTATATATATATATATTATTATAGATATATATATATATCTATATATATATATATATAATATATATAATATATTATATATAATAATATATATATATATATAATATATATATATATATATTATATATATATATATATATAATATATATAATATATATATATATATAATATATATATATATACACTTTGGGTTATAACAAAATAAATTATCCTAATAATATTAGGACCTCAATTGATATTATCATTCAACTATAGTTAAACACTATTAAGGTAAATATTTTATCGTTTTTTCTACACAATATTATGTTTCTTTTCTTAAGATTACAAGGAGGAAAACAACATTATTGTGACTGAATTGGGTGATAAAAACACTTTACAAAAGGCATTGGATAATTTTAGGGGATTTATTATTGTAGCTTATAAATTTCTTTGTCACCACCCGAAAATCTAAAAATATCTTATGTTTTTGGAGATATATCTTCGACATGATCACACATTCACGATTGTCATTGTTGTTTTTCAACTCAAACCTTTATAAAAAAAACCTTCATTCTCAATCAATTTTTCACTTCAAATCTCTAATCTTTTTGTTCATTGCATCAAAGGGAACAATAGAAAATAAAATTTCAGATAAAGATCATTTATTTCCCACTGCATTGCTCACATTAATCATGCATTTTTTCTGAAAAAAATGAGCAATGTGTCTGAAAATGTATCTCCGAAACGAGTATGAACTTTTCCGGAGATGCATTTCCTGAACTAGTCTGTGTTCAATTTACAACTCTCATTGCAACAGTGTCGCATGATGTTATGTTGTAATTGTTTTCATTAGATATGATGCACCCTGATGTTTTCCTAAAATAAATTGTTTCTCCGGATGTCCAAGGTGTTGTCGTGAAGGCGGTAGATGTTAGAATCAATTTAAAAACGAGCAAGAGTTTGAATCTCGTGATCAAATGCTTCAATGGATTCGTATGGAGGTCGCTAAACTTGGATTTGGTGTGCTTATCGGAAGGTCCGATAATGGTTCGGATAGAAGATACATTTTTGTGACAATGACATGCGAAAGAAGCGAGAAATATAGAACTCCTCTCTAAAATTTTAAAAGAGACGACACTGGTTCAAGAAAATGTAAGTGCTGGTTTTAAGGTGTGGGGTTACATGTTGGCAAACAAAAACTGGAGATTTAATGTGATATGTTGTTTGCATAACCATGATTTGTGTGAAAAATTAGCCGGTCATCCTAGTGTGTGTCGGCTCATGCTGAAAGAGAAGGAATATGTTGCTGACATGACATTGAATTTGGTTCAACCGAAAAATATACTTGCAACATTGAAATGGAAAAGACCCAAAAATCTATCAAATATCAAGAAATTGTATAATATTTGATACCTAACTAACAAGGCGCTTATGAGGATAGAACGGAAATGCAACAACTCTTGAAACTATTGGATAACTACAATTACGTGTTTATGTATCGAACGTGCGAGGATGAAGTTACTGTTAGAGATATATTTTGGACTCATCCTGATTCCACAAAATTATTCAACACGTTTCTGCTGTGCTCAAACTTGATTCAACCTATAAAATGTTGACAAAGTTTATCCCGACTCACTAACTCCAAAACCTCAAAAAAGTGTTGTCAAAAGAGCTCACATTAGCAAACCACCTCCTACTCCGCTTCCACCAAGAATTCATTGACAAGATGTCGGTTTTTATGCATAAATACATCGAGCGAATCGTCAATGTAAAGGAGAAGATAATCATACACTTGTTCACCATCAACTTATCCAAGAGTTGAGGACTCATAAAGAATCATACACATGACTGTACGGAAAGAAAGAACACTTCGATGAAGCTTATGAGTATCTTGTTCCTTGCCTTAGCGGACCGACTACAGAGTCAAAATACGCTCCCCTAAAATGGGTCACCTAATAACATGTGTGTATGATCGATCGTTTGTTGATCTGACACTATACAGTTTTCCAGAAATATTTTTTCCACTGCGTATCGTCCCACCACAAACTCCAAATGATTGTATTATGTGTATTGGGTGACTCTCAAAATCAAGTCATTTTGTTCAAGTTTACTTGAAACCAGGATGCCCTATACCACTTACATCACTAGAGTGGACGACTCTTCAACAACAAATTGAGACTTGATTGAATCATTTTATGGAAAGGATGCAAGAGTTTGAGAAATTAAGCAACATTAAAAAAGAATAAAATGCACAAAAGTCCAATGGGGTATCACCCATAGATTTAGTCGGCAAAATATGTTTCAATTCGTTTTAGTTTCTTGTTTAGTCAGACAAATAAGTGTACGTAATTGTGTCTCAATATAAATAAAGTGTAATATATTCAATATTTGTTCGTATTGTGTCTTAATGCATTCTTGATCATCTCCATAACAACATTTGTTCTTTTGTAAAAAAAAGGTTTTGTTTTAGAGGTTCTATAAAGGAACTGCTTCAGGAGAAGTTCCGAAGATACATCTCCGGAACAAGATAATAGGGTGTGGAACCAGAGATATATCTCTGGAATCAGAATGCTAGTTATTGAGTGGTCCATATAGATCTATGACTTCTATAAATTAAGGTGCTCTTATGTTGTATTTCACACAAACTGAAAAATGTCACAAATAAACATTGACTGGTATGTCGCACATGTCTCCTTCTCTATCTCTACACTCAGACGCACGTTTAAGCTTACTGGTTTAAGCTCACTGATTTCACCTCCCTCAAAGATATCAAACACGAAATTCATTATCTCCTATCTTATGGAAACAATCGAGTTCAAGACGCAAGCGGATGTAAGAGCTACGTGGAATACATATTTTCGTTTTGAAACAAAAGTTTCGCTCGAGTTGGAAGCGACGATTTCAAGACCGGTCGCAGATATTCTGAAGATGTTAAAGCGCCCACCTGCATATTGAAGTGTAATGTTGTATTTTATGTTGAACTCATGTATGTAATCCTAATTTTATTTTATAAATCTTAATTTCAATTTGAAAATTTACATGTCTTTAGATATGGTAATGATGTGTCTGTCTTATGGAAATGTAATTACAGAAAACTTCCGAAGATGCATCTCTAGAATAAAATAAACCAAATAATAAGACGTCACTCACAATAGTATGTGTGTGTTGTGTGTGTTCAGGTGCGTTTAAAAATACATTTTTAAAAATAAAAAACATTTTTTTAATTTTCGTTTCAAAAACATATAAGATGCATTAAAAAATCCTATTATATTGACTCAATTAAGACAATATTGATTTGGTGTAAACAAATACAGCAAGAAACTCCAACCAACAAATTAGACTAAAAAAGATCGGCAGTGGAGAACGTTCAACATGTTTTTCTTTTTGTTTGTGGTTTTATTTGATTGAAAATGTGATTAAACCGAGTCATGGAAGATCTAGTAAATAAATATTTCCAGAGAGATTGAACCCTAGATTACAGCTCCGTCTTTGCAAAATTAATGGAGGCATTTGTTTACAAACTTGAATCAAACTATTTTATAAAATTAAATCATGACAAAATACTATTAATATAGTTAAGGGAAAAATCGCAGTTGCTTTACAAACAATAGCATAACTTAACAATATTATTTCCTTTGGAAACTGGATCGGGTATCCAGAATTCTACTATATGTATCCGATATCACTAGTAATACATCTTACACCTGTAAGATCTAGCTATTGTTCCAAAGCTTCCACTTAAAGAATGGTACCTATGGAAAAAAGAATGAACTTTATTGATGATTTAGTCTTTCTTGGGTGGCAAGAGGTTTAAAAAGCTTCCTTGAGCAGGCCGATCACTAGCAGACAAATCAGAAACCTAAGTCGCCTCTTCCTTTTGGCTTAGTTATTCGGTTTGTTCTTGAAGGGCAGGAAAGTCTTTCCACCCATGAATGGCCTGAGGACTTCTGGTATCTCGACCCCATTCTCCTTCTGGTTGTTCTCTAGTATGCAGCAAATAGTCCTTTCAGTAGCAGTGAGAGTAGAGTTTAACATATGAACATATTGGTTCACCTGCACACGGCTCTGCAACAGGAAAAAAGATCTAACAGTCAAAATTATGAAATTACAGTCATGTAGAGGTTGAAACTAGTTTCTATCCAATTATGCTATAATCATGTATTCAACATCATGTTTTTATCCAATTCATTAATCTCGAGATTTTTCTTAATAGTTTCTCAACTTACAACAAAATCTATAGTTATTCTCTCAACTTGTCCAAACTATCTAAGTCTATTTTCCACAATTTTTTTACTATAGATGATACCATCACTCTAATATTGTCATTTATAATCTTATTACGTCTAGTCTTAGCATACATATAATGCAAATACGCAAACTCTTTCTCTACTACCTTACTACGAGATTCAGACATAAACGAGGACAAATCTCTCTCTCTTCTCTCTTCTCTCTCTCTCTCTTCTTCTCTTCTCTCTCTCTCTCCTCTCTCTCTCTCCTCCTCTCTCTCCTCTCTCCTCTCTCTCGCTCTCTCTCTCTCTCTCTCTCTCTCTCTCTCTCTCCTCTCTCTCCTCTCTCTCTCTCTCTCTCTCTCTCTCTCTCTCCTTCTCTCTCTCGCTCTCTCTCTCTCTCTCTCTCTCTCTCTCTCTCTCTCTCTCTCTCTCTCTCCTCTCTCCTCTCTCTCCTCTCTCTCTCTCTCTCTCTCTCTCTCTCTCTCTCTCTTCTCTCGTCTCTCTCTCTTCTTCTCTCTCTCTCTCTCTCTCTTCTCTCTCTCTCTCTCTCTCTCTCTCTCTTCTCTCTCTCTCTCTCTCCTCTCTCTCTCTCCTCTCTCTCTCTCTCTCTCATATTTTCATTCTAAAGTAATTGAACAATATTATGTAATAAAGCCATCAATGATGAACTTGGGCATAACTGACCTTACTATCTCCATATCGAACTTTTAATTTTCTGGCCTGGTAGTCAGTACAATTTGAACAGGATACCAACTCCCTGTAAGTTTGAGAAGCTGGAAACCATGCTTCAAGATCATACTTCTTCGAGGTAGCGTCATTTAAAGCACCAGATACAACAGAAACAATTTGATATGGAATGTTCAACTGCAGTAAGTAAAATGTAGTTACATAAGATAAGGTAACTAAAAAGGAGCGAAGAAAGCTATCAATTTAGGTTGAAAACAACCAAGATACAATCTCTGGATAATGGCAACAACAAGATGAAATAGAATGAAGTAACGACGGAAGACAAGCAATAATCACAAACATACAACATAGTCCTACATTTAATGCAAGGTTATATTAGAAAAAACTTTCAAAATTACCATATTAAATGAGTGGTCAAAGGGAGTATTACATTATATAATATAACACACCTATCTCTTAGGAGAGGGGAACGTAAATTACTCTTCTATAAATCGTTTTGAAACAAGCACTCAAATGAAAAAATGACATTACTATGAAAGACATTGACGTACCGCCTTGTAAAATTCCTCAGAATTCTTAAGCATTTCTTCGTGCATGACGCATGAATCAAAGTCAACTGGGGAGGTAATGCAAAACTGCTCTACTTTCTCAAATTGGTGAACTCGGAATATTCCTAGAGTATCCCGACCGTGAGATCCAGCTTCTTTACGAAAGCAAGATGAATATCCAGCATACCTGCAGAAAGTATGTTTCCAAAATTAAAAATATAACATAGTTTTCCAGTTTTAATATGAAACATGTTACTAAATTCATGTTACCTAAGGGGTAGCTGGCTAGGGTGGATCCAATCATCTATATGATATGCACAAAGTGGCTGCTCTGCTGTTGCAATCAGATATTTGTCATCTTCTTCACCGGTTATCTAAAATAATAATTCCTTAGATATGACCAGATCAGAAGAAAAGAATGGGAGTGGTCTTAGGCTTATTAGTAAGCATACATGTATTCATATTCGGTGGCTTTAAAATCTCAAATATAAAACTAACTTTAATATATTTAATGATGTCATCCCTAAAATACTCATTAATATAAGTTTTCATTTTCAATAACTTATCTCGTTGAATAAGTGTTCATGAATATCACTTTTCAGAATGCCTAATTTTTTTCTGTCAACAATAGGAAAGAATGCATTTTAGCCTGAGATAGAGAAAATTAATTGCAACATTTAACTAAACTTCTCAGTAAGTGTGAGTATTTTTGTTTAAAATTGAGACTAAGCCGGTATGCTTTTTATATTAAGTTTTAGCAGGGAAAAGGAAGTCAAATCCTTTACAAAATTTTAAATGGAAAATATAATCAGCACCAAAATATACATACAGGTCCCCTAAATTAAACACTCATAAAATTCAAATAAAATTTAAAGATCCAATAATTTTTTAAAGTTGATTTTTTATAGAAAAAATCAATTTTTTAAAAAAATTGACTTTTTTTTATTTTATAAAAATCATTATTTTTTATTTTTCAAAAAAATTGATTTTGTTTCAAATAAAATTAACTTTTTTTTTATTTAAAAAAATTGATTTAATTTTTCGAAAAAAATCAAAAAAAAATTCTGGATTTTTTTTATTTTATTTCTATTTTCGAAAAAAAGTCATTTTTTTCAAAAAAAAATCACATTTTTTTATTATTTTCGGAAAATTTGACTTCTTTAATTTATAAAAAAAATGATTTTTTTTAAAAACAACAACTTTTTATGTTTCGGAAAAAAATGATTTTTTTAAAAAAAAAACCGCCTTTCTCATTTTAAAAAGAAAACAGTTTTTTTTTATTTTTGAAAAAATTGATTTTTTTTTAAAAAATTAACTTTTTTCAAAAATATCAATTTTTTAAAAATAAAGTCAGAATTTTAATATTTTCAAAAAAATCGACTATATTTATTTTTAGAAAAAATTGTTTTTTTTTTTTCAGAAAAAAGAATGTTTTGTATTTTTGAAAAGAAATTAGTATTTATTTTTTTCGAAAAAAGTCAACGTTTTTTATAAATTTAAAAAAAAAAAATTCTTTCAGAAATAAAATTAATTTACAAAAATATTTTTTATTTTTAAAATATAAATTTTAAAAAAATATATTTTATTTCAAACAAGTTATATTTTGATTCTCTCGCTTGCACCCCTTAAAAAACAAAATATGAAAGGATCAACAAATTATTAATTTAGTAGAAGGTCTAAAAAAAAATATGACTTAATTGTTGAGGCTTTGATAACAGAAAAAATAAACACTACAATAATGTTACTATCAGTTTGGCACCTTAAAAAGATAAAGCATAAGAATCTTAAAACCAAATTATAAGCTTGTGATAGACTATGAACTGTGTATAAAGGCATCACTTATGCTTTTAATAAAATCAAATTCTTATATGGGCACCCAAATCAACATTTGAATTAACTTAAAATTTTACCTTATAAAGTTCTTCATCGAATTGGGCTAATTGAGCACACTTGGACATTATATCTTTTCTCATGATGAAAGGGGTTTGTAATAAGGTATATTCCCTTTTCTCCAAAAATTCAAGCCCGAAGTTGATTAGAGCTTGGTTAAGACGAACACCATCTCCTATGAGATAGAAACCTCTACCTCCAGCTACATCAGCTCCTATTATGCATCAAGCAACATGGCAAAAAAAGATTAGGATATATTCAGAGAAGGTATATAATCAGAAGTGCAGAATCTATCGAAAGCCTTAGGTACAACCGCTGAAACACTGCAGTATCCCATTGGTGATTAACCTAAAATACTTAGATTGAGAAAGACAAATGCAGTGAAAATGATGATGCACAATTAACCGAAAGAAACTACACTCTGCTGTATTAAATTTTAAGGCATCAACCAACATGTTACATCAAATAAAAATAATCTAACGGTGTCATAATTCGGGATAGTAGCAGAAAGATATTATGCAAATCATGCACTAGTTCAATAGATAAGTTAAAACACATAAGACACGGTAAAGGAAGCAAACAAGTATTGTGGTGAAGTTACAAACCTCAAAATTATAAATGAAAAAAAAATACAAAAAGTAAATAGATGAATAAATTCAACCTTTCTTCAAATCTGCTATCCCGAGAAGGTCAACGAGATCCACATGATTCTTGAGTTTAGGTTCCACTCTTTTGTCTCCCCATGTTCTAACCACAACATTGTTGGCCTAAAGCATTGATTTACCCCATGAATATTTCAGACTTATTATATATATAATGAAAGAAAAAAAAGAAAGAAAGTAGAACTAGACCTCATCATTGCTGATTGGAACGGAATCATGTATGAGGTTACCAATGGTTTCCAATCTAGAATTCAAGTTGTTTAGAATTTCTTGAATCTCAGCCTCTTTTTCAGGGATTAATCTGTTAAGCTCTTCGGATCGAGCAATCAACTCGGTTGCATCTTCACCGGCCTAACACGCAACAATGGAATGCAATAAGGATTTGCAATCGAAGGTTTATAAGTAAGAATTGAATGTGGTGATGCTTACAAGCTTGAGTTTAGAGATTTCCTCAATGTACCCTTCGAAATCATATCGGTAATAAACCTCCAACTCGCGTTCACCTGCAACAAAACAAGATTAGGTCGATGCCATTGTTATACGGTAAAGATAGAGAGAGAGATGAGTACGCTTTCGCAATAGTTGGTCGAGACTGACGACTTCATTAACAACTTTAACGCTGGCGAATCTACGGCGTTGGGATTCGCGGATGAGTTCGGGGTTGTGACCGTATTCCTCTCTGAATAGCATGATGTCCAACATGTCTCCGGCCGTCAACCTCTCACCGTAAACACGATAAAAAAAATACGGGTGTGCAAAATATCCGCCAAAATTGTAACCAAATTCAAATTTATTTAAAATATTTTGATATAATTTAATTATGAATGGTTGGTTATCCAATTATACTTTATTTGTGGATTCTATTATAATCGGATTATTATTTAAAATTCAAATGTTTTATTTTAATTTAAAATTTTGTTATTTTCCAAAATAAAAAATTTCTTTTTAATTTTTGTTTTTTTTAACTTATAGAAATTTTTTACAGATTTTTTATTATTTCCTAAATTAAGTAATTTTTTTTATTTTTTGGAAAAATAAATTTCTAGAACTTTTTTCCAAAATAAATATTTTTAAAATTTTTGGAAAAATAAACTATTTTAATATTTAAAAAGAAATTTCCAAATTATTTCCCAAAAAAAAATTCCAAATTAAATTTTTATTTTATTTTAAAACAAAATATATATTTTTCAAAAAAAAGTTCCAGAAATTTCAACTTTTTTATTTTTATTTTACTTTTTTTATGGAAAAAAAGTTTCAACTTTTTTTTTGAAAAAATACATTATTTATCTGAATTTAATAATTTTTTTCCAAAAAAAGTTTCCAAGAGTTTTTTTCCAAAATATATGTAATTTTTCCAAGAGTTTTTTTTCCAAAATATATATAATTTTTCCAAGAGTTTTTTTTCCAATATATAAGGGTAATACTAATGTCCTAGGAGCACAAGTTAAAAACTAAAGAAAGTAATATTATGTTGAAAATTGTGTATTAATTTTAATAAAAATATAAATTAATTTTTTTATAGTTTTTTTTTAATATGAAATTTTTATAAAATTAATTTTTTTATCTTGTCTCCTTAGGACACAAATTAGCATTACTCTATATATAATAATTTCAAGAGTTTTTTCCAAAATATTTTCCAGATTTTTCTTTTGAAAAAATATTTTTTTGAATGAAATTATTTTTTTTTGGAAAAAATAATAATTTTTTTATTTTTCAAAATGAATAATATCTTTTGGGGGAAAATAATTATCAGATTTATTTTTGGAAAAATATATATTTTTATTTTAATTTTCTAAAATAAATTATCTCTGGAAATATTAACAATATTTTGCAAATATATAAAATATATATATATATATATATATATATATATATATATATATATATATATATATATATGTATGTATATTTATTTTTTGCAAATCAATATTTTTTAAATAAATACTGATAACTTTTTTTAAAAAAGACAGAATTTTAAATCAAAAAGTAATCTATTTTTTTAAATTTATAAATAATTAGTTTTAAAATGCTTTTTATAGAAAAACCATTTAAAACCGGGTTTTGTAACCAGTTTTGATTATAATGTAATTATGGTTATGAATCCAAATCATTTAAATGGTTTAAAAATGATTACAGTTTGGTTTTTAAAAATAACCAACCATAGACCTCTCTAATGAAAATGAAAATAGATTAGTAAATTAAAGAGTGGCTCAGAATTTTAGAGTATAAATAAGTTTATCTTTAGGAGTTTTGATTGGCCACCCGTAATTAAGTTAAATTTTGATCTCACAACTGTTGTTTTCAAATGAGTTGTATCTACTTGCAATAAAATAATTCTACTCATATCATGCAATAAATGAGGTATTACAGTGTTTATATTTTATTTTACATTAGTTTCCATTTCATTCAATCATCATATTCAATTAATTAAAATATATATTAAGTTTAAATGTTTTTTGATTAAGCTAAAATATAATTTAATTTCAAAATTAAAAGGGAATTAAAGAAATTAACAAAAGTTAAAAAAAACGAACTTTTAAAAAAATATAGGACCAAATTTATCTCTAAACTAATTTTTTTTTGTATAACTTACCTAACATATTTTATATCGGGTGAATGAAATAGCTAAAATGAGATAGTTGAGTCAAATTGATGTAAAATTTAGAATTAAATTTTTGGCAGTAAGAGGTGTCTTTCACATAAAGAGTTAAAAAGAACTTTAATAAAACAATTTAAAAAGATATAAAAATATTACTAAATAGGAAGAAAATACATATAATAGAAAAAATATCTTTATATAAAAATATGTCATATGTAGATATACATACACATGATTTGATTTTTTTGGAGTAATTATGCTTTGAAAATGGGTTTACAATAATCTTTTAACAAATAATATAAAACTTCAAATAAAAGTTTTGGATTCTATGGAATATTTTATTAACTTTATAAATTAATTACATATAAATATTATAAATTAATATTACATCTGATTCTACTCTTTTACTTTATTGTCATTGTGTAAAGATAATATATACTCTTACCATTTTTTTTTCTAAGTAGTTTAGTAACTAATTATCAATTTTTTTCTTCTAAACAATTTTGTAATTAAACTCACACATTTATTGTCATTTAAGTTGATACGCAATTTAAAAGAAGTTTTATTTTACACTCCTCATAAAAGAAAAAGAGAGGAAGAATTTAAACTTGTACTTTGCAACAGATTTGCAACAAGTCTAACATATCTAAATAATAATAAATTTTTTTGTCGAGCAATATAATGATTGAGATGAAATGCCGCAAGTTTGAACCCGCATCGCTATATTTGATGTCCCTACGCAGTTATCAACTAAACTGACTTACTTAACGAAACTACAAAAGTATTATTGTTGTTTATGTTTAGTCACGGCCCAACGTCTAACAGGTGCATTCTCATTTCTGTAGAACCACAAGAAGATGAACATATGTACGAACATCAAAGAAATTCAAGCCTTTCAAAGATACTTCAAAACTATATATAATCCATGCAACCTTAGTCGAACCATTTATGACGCATTGTTTCTTTAAAACAAAAGATTATTGAAAATTTTCCAAATTTGAAAATTCCTCCATATGTCGAAGATAGGTATAAATTTACTTTAAAGTTTTACTTTTCTAAACTTCCACCATTGTCAACTTGTGAACTTGGTTTGACTTTTTTACCACCATTTCCAAATTGGTCTCTATGTGATTCTTTATCAGCTTTAAAAATGAACTGAATTTTTTTGTCATAGAGTAGTCTCGACTAATAATAGCATGTATACTTACATATGTCATCTTCATGTTGACGTCAAACATGTTTTAGTCTTTAGAAGGTAAAATACAAGACTCTTAGGGAAACAATTAATTCCCCATTATGTTCTACTTTACTTACTCCTATCGACATGAAGCAATTATTTCACTTAATCAAAAATCATTGAAGGAGCTTGTTAGCTGTCCAATTTCGGTCAAAGAAGAAAATCAATTCGACTGAGGAACCCGTCGGAGCAGCATCGACAGGAAGGTGAACACATCCATGGGTCGATATTTGTAGGTTTGGTCGAAGTCGAAATACTTGAATGATGAAGGCAGTCGTGGGCAATCAAAGAACATGGGTAGTTATTTACAAACATGGGGGAAGTGGACCGACACATGTCATCACGAGATGGTTTTGTAACCCATCGACAGTTACTTTTGATTAGTATTTAAACAAGTGTTAGAGGAGATTCTAGAGGTGGCATTTTGAACATTTGCAATAGGAGTAAAACTTGAAGTACCAAAGCGTTTACGAGAAAAGAGTCAATCTCCCTACAAAAAATGTACTTGCCTCCATTTTACATTTATAAGTCATTTAATCTTACCAAATTTACCTTTGATTTCTTGCTTTACTTTCAATACATTCCTGTTTGTCTTACTTTTTACCACATCCCTAGCTCATCAAGAGTTACATTTATGCTTTTTAAACCTTTCAAATACATTGCTTACCAAAACACCATACACTCAAATACTAAGTCCAGGACTTTGTAGCCGGTCCAGCAAGTAACCCTCTCATAGGAAGGCTAGAGATTATTGACGAAACAACAAATTGGCACACCCGATGGGACATCGACAGTGTTAGATGTATGCGATTTCACATTGGCAAAATGACGTCTTCTAGACCACACAAAGAAACGTCTTCGACGGGAGACCCAACGCCGCCCCAGGCTGCCGATATCGGATCCAGTGTGGCATCAGCGGTTTCGATGGTGTTTGTAGGGCCAATTATGACATCGTGTTAGCCACAAACGCCGACACCAACAACCATGGGAACTGTTGGGCAACATATGCCCAATTTCACGGTCCCCATGCACCGAACGTTGGGAATGCCGACTGAGTTTATGACAATTATGCATAACCTCGATTCGACTCACATCGACACATCATCATCACCATTCCCCCGTTACCAGGGGTTTGTACCTTTGGCAACCCTATTTGGTTGACCCCCAGGTTTCAGAATGACGTCTCAGTTAGTCCCAACTTTTACGTCAAGTTCTGTCGTCGTCATGAGACAACAGATGGACGAGAGTAATCATGAAATGGTACACATGCTAACTCAACAAATGGGTACCATATTGAGGTCGTTGATCCAAGATTCGACGTAGAGTTACCAACAATTGGCAAACCAAATGACAAGGATATGGGACTTTTTAGGAGCCCCGAGGGCTCCGGTCCGTCGGAACCCTACGCCTCCTCCTCGACCGAAAACACCAGTTTGACAAGAGGAAATGACAGACGATACTGTCGAACATGAATATCAGGAGTTCGAACAGATCCCAAGGATGACACGAAGGCCCCCCGTGGTAATGGTTAACCGTAACCAGGATCTTGACCAGGTGGTCAGACAAGTTCGACACGAAGCATCCATGAGGGAACAAAACCTAGAAGCCATCGTTGAACGGATCATAGTATGAAACGGAATAAGCCCCTGGCTACAGTGGCTGACTTACTCTTCACATCTACCAGATTTTATCTTACAGACTGAATTGCCCAGGGGGTGGAAAGTCCCGAAATTTACCAAGTTCGTTGGGGATACTGAGGAGTCCATCGTCGAACACATGGCCAGGTACCAGACCGAGGCTGGCGACATAACACACAATGAGGATTTGAAGTTAAAGTATTTCCCAAGTTCTCTTACAAAGAACGCTTTTACGTGGTTCACAACGCTACCTCCATAGTCGATCCAAACGTGGACACAGTTGGAGAGATTGTTCCATGAACAATTTTACATGGGGAAATCGAAGATTAGCCTCAAAGAACCAGCTAGCGTTAAGCGGAAGGTTACTGAGTCAATTGATCAGTACCTAAACAGGTTTAGACTGTTGAAAGCGCGATGCTTTACTCAAGTCCCTGAACACGAATTAGTCAAGATGGCGGCTGGCGGTTTAGATTATTCTATAAGGAAAAAGTTAGATACTCAGTATCTTAGAGATATGGCCCAACTGGCCGACAAAGTTCGGCGTATCGAACGCCTGTAAGCTGAGAAGTATAAGGCGGGTCGATATCATAAGAAGGAAAAAGTATCCTATATCACAATCGAAGGAGTTTCTTCCGACGACGAAGATATAATCGACATAAGTGAGGTTAACGTGGCAGAAATTAAGCCCGGACCTCCGTATACGTGTAAGGTTTTAAAACCATTGAATGGGAAAAACCCTGTCGGACCAGAAAAAACAGACAAATGCGTAAGACCTATACTTTCGACGTTTCTAAATGTGACGAAATCTTTGATCTGTTAGTAAAAGATGGTCAGATTATTGTCCCTCAGGGTTTAAAAGATACCCCTAGAACAAAAGAAAAAAGGGATTCTGTAAATTTCACAATTTCCTTGGTCACAAAACTCACCAATGTGTTCTTTTTAGGAATTTGGTGCAAAAAGCTCTGAAAGAAGGAAGACTCCAGTTTGGCGAAAGGCCAAAAATGCAGGTGGACTCTGACCCCCTGAAGGTGGAAGAAGCTTTGTACGCAAAGCCTCTCGAATGCATGATGGTTGAGGCTACTGATGGTCTCATACAGGGTCTCGAAACAACTTCCTTAGATGAGTCTTTCGAAGTGTTGATGGTCGAAACTATTAGGTCGAAAGGAAGGCCGAGTCAGCCTATCCTTAACCAGGAGAAAGTTTATCAGAATTCCAAGAGAAGTGCAAAGGGAATGGGTCAAAGGCTCTGCTATGCTCAAAGTGCAGTGTAGTGTTCAATGAGAAAACCGCCAAAAAATTGGAGGCCAACAACAAGGCTGTGAAAGAGGAGAAACCTGTTGTCCCATGATTTGTGTTCGATAAGCATGAAACACCTCGATGGAACGAAGATTAGAAAAGTAGGTTTCAACGCTCCCGACCAAAGACCTTCATTCCTCCGACTGATGTTCCACAGAAAAAGTGGATAGAGTCTGTCAACTAAAAAGGGGGTAAAAAGCAAAAATTGAGAGTGTTAGAGAAAGAAACAACATCTCCAGAGAAGAAAAGGGGCTACATAATATCTTCTAACTACCAAGGATAGAATCCGATGACTAAGACACAATAAAGACGCTACCAGCAAAACAAAAAAGCTGGGAAGGTCGTTACCACTCTACAGTTGAAACCTTCGGAAACCACTGGATAAAAGAAACAAACACCAAAGGTCATAGGGTCAGGAAAAATGGAGGTCAATCAGACAGTGGTCATGATTGTTGACTCGATGGGAAAGAAGGCAGTAATAACCACTCAGAATGTGGAATGTTCATCAGATATCGAGAAGCAACCATGAAGTTGGGGCGAATCGAAGGAAGAAGAGCCCGAGTATTCTCCCTAACCAGAGGAAGGGGAGCCCGAATACTCCCCTTAGTCTGATGAGGAGTTCGACGAAGACATGTACGACGAAAACAATGATGACATTTATGGTGATGATTTCGTTGTAAATCATGGCATTGTATCAGCGTTGTCAGCTGAATACGACATGGTATCCGAAGTCTCTAAAATAGAGGGAGATTTTGTGCCAGATGAGACAGACGAAGGAAAACCTTTGTGCTACTATGTCATGAATAACGGCGTGGTGGAAGAACAAAAATCTATGTTTGAAAGGCCCGACCCAGGGATGATGTACCATCTAAAACCATTGTTCATCAGACAAAGGTCGATGGAATGGCGGTGAACAAGGTCTTTGTCGATGGAGGTGCTGCAGTCAATTTGATGCCCGATACTCTATTTAAGAAAATAGGAAAGGGTGACGAAGACCTTCGATAACACAACATGGTCTTATCAAGCTATGAGGGGAAAACCAACAATATAATGGGGTTGTCCAGGTCGATCTCGATATGGGCACAACGACATGTTCAACACTATTCATGGTAATAGACTCCAAAGCCAATTTCAATTTACTCTTGGGTCGAGAATGGATCCATGGGATAGGGGTTGTACCATCGACGGTTCACTAGAGACTTATAATCTGGCGAAAGGACGACATCATAGAAAACATTGAGGCCGACCAAAGCTATTACCGGGTCAACGATAGGGGTTCCAAGAGGTCTTTGACCAACACTTGGCGAATATAGCTCCATGTGATAACGAATCGGGCTCCAATACCTCCGTCAAAACTGGTCGAGTTCTGAACTTAGAACCTGATCATAGTTTCATATGGGATAACAAGGAATACACATGATCAGAGACGGGAATTCCACCTACGGGGTGGCCTGCAGTCGATGAGGATGACTGCTGAGTCAGAAAGCTTGGCTCGAACTGTGGCCTATTTGTCTGAAAACAAGAGGAGGTCAATTCTGGAAAAGGAGAGACTTATGAATTTGGCCTGTGAGGCCGAAGGCTTAGAAAATGGTCGACAAGACCAAACAACAACTTCAGAAAGCCAAAGGCTTGATTGTATTTATGACAACGAGCCTTCGGGGTTCGAAAAGAACCCATTAAATGAGTCTCAGAAGATGCAAGTGCAATATCCCCTTGAAGAGATCGATCTGGGAGATGTAATGATCAAGATCATAGGGTCAGACCAATGACTGAATGTATGCAGATGAAAATAGACATGACTGAATGAAATGGTTATATGAATGCAATATAATTTGAGTATGACAAAATTGGGGTATGACACTCGTCATCATAGATGCAATCGAGCTTCCGACTTTCTAAAGCTGTTTCTTTGCCATTTTTTTCCAGATTTTATTGTTTAAACAATTTCAACTGCTGTGGCTTCAGCAACCACCTCTTGTTGGGATTCAACCTCAAATGCCGCTTATTTTATTTTCAACCACATGGGCCAAAATTTGAGCAAGTGTGCTTGACTCGGTCATTGTTGTCTTCTGAGCCAGACCATCTATTATGTCCACTGATGGTCTCATATTCCCCAATAAATCCATGAGTGGGATGCAACTTGATTAAATAGTAGACATCTTCATGCAAGGAAAATCCAGTTCCAACAGGTGTATATGGCAAAATGTTTGTCAATTGTCTATCAAAGTTATTCTTGTCTATATGATTCACATCAGCTAAAAAATAACTTATCAGCCTCAATATTCTCGACAATACCATCAGATTTTCAAATGGTGATTTTCTGATGCATAGTCTAAAGAACTGCCCCAATCCCATAAATTCATTCTCAACCAAGGAATAAGTTATAGTTTGCCTTGGTGAGGACAACCACAAATAAAGTGGGTATGGAGGTTGTTTCTACAACAACATCTACATGTATAACCCCTAGAGTTTTACTCATCTTCCCTTCATAGTTTGACAAGACCATGCTGTGAGGTTTTGGGTCTGTGTTGAACTTGCCAATCTTCCTCAACAACGAGTGTGACATTATGTTATACAGACTCCAGCATCAACTAGAACCTTATTTATGCCCACACTCTTGACCTTGACCCTTATGAATAGGGGTTTCAAGTGTTGTTGCATCGTCATATCAAACCATTCAAATACAACCTTGTCTTCATCGACGAGAACCATCCTACGTTACATAGTAACACAGGTTCGTGCTTGGCCAACTCTCCCGCCAAACCATTGTCTTCTTCTTCGGTCACCTCAGGGACCGTGACATATTCAATAGGTAACAAATAGGTAACAGTTTCATATGTTTATTTTTCTCTAAATAAAGCATCCATTAAATGAAGAATCGATTACAGCTCGTCTTTGAAAAATTACCGGAGATAGTTTGTTCACAAACTTAAATCAAATTATTTTATGAAATTAAATCATGACAAAATACTATTAGTCTATTAATATGGCTAAGGCAAAAATCATAGTCGCTTTACAAACATCAGCATAACTTAACAATATTATTCCCTTTGCAAACTGGTTCTTATCCAAAATTCTACTCTATGTATCTGTTATCACTAGTAATACATCTTACACCTGTAACATCCAGCTATTGTTCCAAAGCGTCCACTTAAAGAATGGTACCTACGGAAAAAAAGAATGAACTTAATTGGTGACTTTGTCTTATCACACACAAGAGCAGTGCAGCCATATTACTTGATCTTTAACGACAGCTGCTAATGTCCCCCAAAAAAGGATCCTGCCACAATCTCATATTGATTTTTCTGTGTAAAAACCCTCAACTACACACTGAAAAATCTAGGGGGGAGAATCTCCATGTTTTAAGAGACGGATTGAATTGGCAAGTATCACTTGGGAGGATCTGAACTTATCAGATTGACCCACAAGTTTGCGAGCTTAACAAAGCAGTGCTTCCCGTTCCATGTCACCAAATTTAATCCTGGTACATAAAAATAATAGTACGTGATGATAGATAATTGAGATTTCCAACAGTTTTAAATGAAAAATGAAGAGATTTCCAACATCACATCATTTCCCATTTCATTAAAAAAATATAGCTTCTGAGCTAACGATCCAAATAGATACCAAGTCAAATGTAAGTTGGTGTTTAATATTCAGCTATTAATGCAAAATGCAAAGACATTAATCTAGCAGCACATTTGCACATGCACCTTATATATTAGGGGTGTTTTAATAGTTTAGTCCTGCAGATCGAATCTCTAGCAGCAGCATCTGAGAACTTGTGAGAGGGTTCAACTGCTAACAGATCAGTTTAGCTAACACAAAAGATTTCACTTCAGGTGGCCAAAGGAACCAAATTGAAGAGATATCCTAATTCCATGCATCAATAATTGTTGAAACATGTATGAAAATTTAAGTTCTTAAAGATTTGTTCTCATCATTGATAGAAACATTACACTTTGTCACAGTGGAAAAGATATTTTCTATTAAAAACATAACTTTCAAGTCATATTTTATCAGCGGGGAAGAGACAGCTAAAGCTTATTGTACAAATACCTGGTATGCAACCAGCAGGCAAGGCTGACAATTGGCACATAGTTTCCTCTCCTGAGAAGACATAGGTCTGAAGTACATGCTCATCAAGCTCGTGAATGTACTTAATGGATTCAACTAAGTCCCTTGAGATGCCATTTGCATCAAAGTTATTATTATTTGATATACTAGAAAGAGCTTCTTCAAGTCCTGAAGCCAGCCATAGGCTATTACACTCGTTCAAAAGGGCAAATAAGCTTGTACAATCTATGGAACCTGATAATATCCACGGCTTGTGAAGTTTGGCCGAAGCTCCAACAATTTCTGCCACTCTATAAATTTCTCCAAGTGCATGGACATACTGAACACCTATTTCAACCCATGGCCGCAGAAAAAGGAAGAGGTCAATTCATACTCCATAAGTTCATCTGCATCAGCAGCACGTGACTGGCATGATTTAATCAAGTAGCTTACCTTTTGGGATGGATATTAACCGGTCATGGACATTCTTTTGTACAGCTTGCTTCCAGGTATAAGCACCATGTTGCAGCTCTTGAGAACAAACAAAGGCAATCTTGGACCATATTGTAAGATAATTAGATTGTTCTTCTCCTGACCCCAACTTGAGAATTCTTAATGTTGATACTGATTCTTTCAAGAGTTCCATAGCAGATTTTATATCCGTCTTGGCCTATCCAAATAGAAATATAATCATGCAATAACAAGTGTTGTCAAGCTAAATGATCCGGTAAGAAAGAAGATTAGCAATAAAATACAATAAGAAAATATAATCCCTATCAATTCAATTAATCTTAAGAACTCATGAGTATCATTACTTTTGCTAAAGTCAGTTATATCGTTATATATTTAGTATAGAACTAATAAAATCCTATTGCAGTTGAAATAACTATATATTTGCACAAACAATATAGTAAAACTTAAAAATACAACACTCAACATTTTCAAGAGATAGACATACCACAGACAACCTTGATGCTAGCTGGTATTCTGATTCAAGAGGTAGGAACTTTGGCTCCTTCAAAACTTTAAGAAGCTCATTAAAGTTTACATTTCTCGGCGAATAATTTTCTGAGAGATTCAACGGGTATGCTCATATGATGCTGATGCAGTATCTGAGAAAATTCCTGTACAAGAAAAGTAGGAACAAGGCTGAAGCTATATTAAAGTATGCATTTAATTTAATCAATAAAAAGAAAATGCATACCCTAATAACAAGCAGAAGAAAACCAATTTCACAATAGCATTAATTAATGGCCTCGCTCAATCATTTTTGACAGAGGCCTTTGAACCAATGAACACAAATCACAACCATGCCATTATGCTTAGGGTTCTATAGCTTGGGGAGTAGCTATTGTAAGGGGAAAATAAATAGCCACAAAAAAAATATTAGACACAAAATTTGATAATCATAAACTAGTCCGTATGCTGACCTGAATTTCCACCTCAAGAGCTTTTGTTTTTGCATCTTCACCTGAAAGAGCCACGACATCTCGAGCTTTCTAAGAAAATTTGTTGGTGAATAATTTCTGTGTTAGTAAGTATCATCCAATTTCTATCAAAGAAAGAGCACAAAAGGTTACCTACTTTAAGGTTCTGAAGATGGAAGAGGACATTATTGCACAACTCATCCTTTAACGTGCTAAAAAACTCCACACAATCAGATGGTTCTAATTTGGAGGATAACTGCGTCAGTAAATCTCTGTGATCTATAGTCGATGCTTGATCTTGAGTACTTTTTCCAGATATAGCATCCTTAAATTCCCACGAATCATCTTCAAAACCATCATTATCATTGATCAAATCAGAATTTAAAACATCCAAAGAAGTCTGCAACCCATTCTCAGTGACTTCTGTTGGATGATTAAGAGACGTGTTTTGTGCAGATTCCTGGGTCAATGTGGTTTCAGGTGAAGCATCCTTAAAGTCCCCAAAGTCATCATCTAAATCATCACTGTGATCCAAACCGGAGCCTGATAATTCGGGGGAGGCACGTATCTGATTTTCATTTGCTTTTGGTGTCACATTAGGAGAAGTTTTGTCTTCACTTTGACTATATAAACTCCATATCAAGTCATTGATAGATAAGTTGGAACCAGGACTATTAATGTTGTTCTGCATTGGAGATACTGGTGCACGGGGAGACAAATCTTGAGATACAAGATGTTCATTTGTATCAGGCATATCATCACCAAAAATTGACAGAGGCAAGGCTTCCCTACGATTCTCTGAAGCTATTAGCGGCTTCTGAAAATAGAAAGAATAGTAGCAAGGACAATATGTTTAAAAATTGTGAAGACTGGTTGACTATTAGACAAACAAATGTGCCATAAGACTGATTCATGAAATTTTTTAGTAGACACATAAGCAAAGTTTAAGAACTCAAGATTGAATGTGCTTTTAAAAAAAAAATTAACCCAGACAATACCCCATGATATACAAAATAAGATATCAAACTGATTCAGTACCTCGTGTTTTATTCCTATTTCCGTGACTGCGTCTTTTGATTCAAACAAATTGACATCTGAATCAACATTTATATTGGTTGGGGAGGCATTGCTTTTGTTGTTTACATCGTAGTTGTTTTCCGTCTTGAAGTACGACTCTGAAAATAGGCCGTTTTGGCCCATGGAACTAGATTTGAGATTAAAGTCAAAGCCCCACCCATTAGATTGATGAGATTGTGATGCAAGAGATGGATCAACAGTACTATGGGAAGCTCTACCATCATCATTGAGTGCTTCTATAGCAGTGGGATATATATTATCCTTTTTTGGTGCTTCCTAATACCAAAAATCCATAATCAGATTGTGTTAATGCATGTGCGTTGATAATCTAAACAATGTTGCATAAAATAAGAAAACTATGTTGAAACAACCAACCAAAGTTTGATTTGATCCTGGCCATGAATGTGCATTCTCCAACTTCCCAAAAGCTTGATTGAACATAGTAAACCCAGCTCCAGTTTCATTTGATTCACTTTTTGGACCTAGCTGAAGGCTGTGAGATGCAGAAATAGGACTGAACTCAAACCCCGGGTTCCATTCACCAACTTTGTCAGAAAACGCAGCAGATGAATCTAACAAAGCACCAACTCCAACCGCACCGTTACCATGCTTTGGCGTTTGAACCTTAAAATACAATACAGATTATCACTTCAGTCAAATCCAACTCATAAAGAAGAAAAAAAACATCTGTATATTTAAGCAAGCACGTTTTATTATGAAGAAACATGAAATGAACCTCTAGCCCTATAGCATTACTCCAAAACATAAATGCCACTTCACCAACACAAAAAGTAAAGCATTTATAAAAATCGATCAATAAATAACCAATTTCCATTTCTTTTCAACTTTTTTTCTTCCCATTTCACTGCTATTCATTCAATAAGCCTTTGATCCTCCCATTAAAAAGTAAATACTACAACAACAACAACAACAGTCAAGCCTTATCCCACTAAATAGGATCACCTACATGGATCATCTTTCGCCATAATGGTCCATCCAGGACTATATTTCTATCCAAATTGTTAATCTCGAGATCTTTCTTAATAATTTTTTAATAACATTCACCGATTAAATAGTAAATACATGAATATATACAACAATGCATAGCTTTCGAAAAGCTAGTTTCTACATTTAACAAGCCATGAGAAATATCCATCTACATATTTGAATTCAAGATAGCAAAAATCAATCAAAAGTTGAAATGAATACTAAATTTATAGTCTATACTACATTCAAGCATTCACGTAAGCTTCACCCAATTTACCTTATCATTCAAGTTTTCATTTCCAGTTTCCCGTTCGGCAGACTTGAATTCCCATCCATCATCATCCTCGTCCTCATCCTGATTCAAATTGTTTACATTTGAGTTCTTCGGACCGGTAGGACCAACATTGGATACCGAAGCTGATCCGTTTTGCTGATTATACAAATTGGAAATCAAATCACTAATTCCAACGGAACCATTCGAATCCGATCCCTTTTTCACAACACCACCACAACCGTTGGAGAAAAAATCATTGGAATTGGAATTGGAATCAGAAACAGGTTCATCATCTTCATCGCCGAAGATTGAAAGCGGAATAGCTCCTCCGCGAGCCTTGTTTGCAGTTTTCCCGAGGGGATCCGGGGAAACGGGAAAAGGATCAAAGGGTTTAGAGACGGTGGTGCCATTGATGTGATTGGAATGGTTGGCGAAGTTGCCCCAAGCGGAGGTGGAAGGGAGTGGTTGATTTGGGAAGGAAGCGAACTTGAAGTCGCCGAAGCTCTCGTCGTCTTCCTCATCTTCTGCCATAGCTGAGAGATTCGCTCTCTCTTGTGCTGTGTTCTTCTATCTTTCGGTGCCAATAGCGTTTTTTTTTTCTTTCAGTATGATGATAGATCTAGTGGCAAATGTTAATCCCAGTAAATTTGACGTGTGATACTGATATGGCACCATTACTGGTTAAATATTTAATAATGAATGAATCAGTGGCGAGTGATAATCATAAAATAGAATTTAAATTTGAATAAAATTAGTGGAATGAATACATTTGATTAAGCACCACTATAGCTTTCAGATTGTTTGTTCAGATAAAAGTAAAATTATTATTTAATCGGTCCTCCACTCACATACTCCTATTTCTTTTGAGGATTATATGAATATTTTTTTTTAATTCTTTTAAGAAATTAATGCATTTTATTGGTCTTGGATAAAAAGGTTAATTATTGAATATTTACAACTAAATATAATTAAAAGGCTAATCGAATACATAAAATAATCTTGACTTTCCTTCGGCCAACAAATTGTTAGTGATGTATATCAATTGAATGATAAATAAATTATATTATAACTTTTTAACTTTGCAAAGTTATGCAAAGACCTTGGAAATTTATACCTAGTCAAAACCTAGTGGAAATGTACACCTAGTCAAACTATGGGAAATTTGATATTTTGTTAGTGCTACTAATTAAAGTGGTAAAAAAACACACTAAATTAAAATGCTACAAAGGAGAGAAGCTCAATTCAAATTTGGGGCACCAGATACTCACGATAATAGGAAGAATCACATGTTATCGTGGTGCTTACGGTCAATTTTGGTAAATAAACGTTAGTATCAAAGATTGTTATCTACATGATCGATTAATGAATCCTATGACATATTATGCGTAAATTTTATAAATGGTTTTTGATGTTCATAAGTTTGATAAATAAATTGTAAATTAAATAAATTTATTGATTGGGTCAAAAATAATAGTAGTAGTAAGATAAATATAAAGACAACGAAGGCAAAGTAAATGCTCAAGAAATGATGTAAGCGATTTTAATTAAATGAATAAAAGATGGTGTACAATATCATACATTCCCTCATAAACTTGTTTCTCTCTTTGATGCATGTACTTTAAGTTCTATAGAGTTTTTGTATTTGATTTGTCATCCCTAATCCCTACACAGAAAATATCTATATATACTAGTGAAGATATAATTGTTTTCGACAATTGTGACTTGCATGCTCAACAAGTACCCTTCTGCATGGTCTTGTGGCTGATGGTTGACTCCCACATGTCTCTAACGACCAGATTTCTTTAAGTGACAGTTACTTGATCTTCATCATTCTGTAAGTGGTTGTAGTCGAAGTCTCAACCATCTTTCAACATTTGCCAAAATATGTTTAGTCTCACAAATGTGAAAATAAGCATGTCGAAGTTTACCAAACATTTGTCAAACAAAATATCAGTAAGTAACTTCAAACATCGTCATATCTCTTCTCGACATTAACTTTTCTTCGTCGAACTAGCTATGCCAAAAATACTAGCTAACAAATTAGCCCCTCGCCACAAAAAAAATGTCACTTTCGATTGAGTCCTCAGTGAAAGAGAAAGGTGATGATTTTGACATTATTCAAAGTAGTGCGTTGACGTCACTGCAATCATGACAACTTTTTCTAAATGTCTCCTTATTGCCATGCGTGTACAAGAGTTATCATTACTCCACTTTTTGAGGAAGAATGTGGCCTACAAAATCTTTAACTCCTCACGTCTCATTTAACTCCTAAAAAACTAAAAGTCACACTTGGCTAGGGCACGCCACGTGCTTTCTTTTGAGAAGATGGTATTGGTGGTATTTCCCCCAGAAAAAGTCTATAAAAAACCTAATGTTCTTTTCTTCAAACTTTCTCTGTTTCAAACCTTTGAAAGTTCCATAGCCAAAATTCTTTCGGTCAGAGCTTCTTCTTGTATTCTTCCATACTTTCACAAAAAATGGCAACATCATCTAAGGCGGTCACACTTCTAATTCCTTTGGCTTCTACCATGAAAGCTCCCATTCGTGTTGGAGAGTAATTCTTCACATAAGAACCTTCTTTGGAAGAGGAGAAAACGTTGATCTGGAAATCACAAGTAATGATTTCATTCATTATCTCTGATAATGTTCATGCTTTTCTAGAACCGTTATCTTATTCTTCTATTAAGACCAAAAAAAATGAAGGAACTTTTTCTTTGTTACCATCACTCTAAACCCTGCGTTATCTTGGATATCCCTTATGAAATGGATTTCATGAGTTCACCCATTTGCGTATTCCGTGTTGCGCCATATGTCAATCAAAACGCTTACTCTGAATGGTCAAACAAAGTTAAAGCCAAAAAGGCCCAGTTTTGAAAAAAGAACAGGGTTATATGAATTGATTCAGTTGTATAGGTGTGGGCCTACGTATAACCTAAACATGTTCATTGCAGCATTGTACTTCTAGGAAGGTTCGACTAACACATTCCAACTAAAATGTGTTGGTTATAACTGGCCTTCGACCCACTTGAGAGATTTTTAATCCTAAGTAGAAGGTTAACCATAATTTCAGCCTCACCATCAAGCGCGCTGCCTTTGTCCATTATATTTTTGACCAACACAAAACTGATACTGAAGATGTGTCAAATGAAGAACACATTGCTTTCCTGACACTTTGGCTGTCACATTTTGTTTTTTGTTCAAAGTCCCTGCAGGTAGCCAAGAAATATGTAGTTATGGTGATCCAACTCCAAGAGGGACACAATATTTATTTGAGTTAGTTAATTCTGGCCACGTTTTATGAATCACTAGGTAGTGGCACTCATGCCTTATAGACGTTGAAACCCAGGGAAGAATTCTCAATTACAGACCCTATATAGCTCTTACAACTTTGGCTAAATGCCAATTTTGAAACTGCCTTGCAGCTCAAGGTGTTGACTGAATACGTCGAAAGGGTTCAAAATAGACAAGTAGAAGGTACCAAGCTTGTCTTGTTGGCCCCTCTTGATCTGGGTCTTAAGACCAAAGAGTTATTTACAAAATACTTTCAGCTATTTTCAAGTTGTCATACCTTTACTCACTCTATGGATCCATTTGTAAGTCAGAGTCATGTGCCGAAATGGTTTAGGAGGGAGTTTCCTTCCTTCGCACTTGAACATTAAGCGGAGGCCAACGAGACATGGAAAGTCTTCTTGACTCCCACTCTGCTTTCCACCAAAGTTGTTAGTAAAAGGGATGGCTTGGAACTCATTGGCTATCAACCCAACTTGGCAGCTCGACAATTTGGTTTTAGCCAATTTCGACCTGATAGCCTCTTCAAGCATAAAAGTGAAGTCTATCTGGGCACTTGTGACATGACGAAGAAGGAATTTTTCGGCCGTTTGGCTCGTTTCAAACAAAAAACGCTTGATTTCCAGCCTTTTCATTTTAAAGCTTCTTTTTACAATACTAAAAACTTTACCAAGTGGTAGAGTGATTACTATGTTAGTAACTCCATCGACCACTGAACCTTGCTTCAGAATTTAATTGTTGCTTTTCCAAAATTGTAGAAAAAGACTCTGAAGACCAGAGGTATGCACTTGATAACTCGGAAAAGTATCGCAATTCAAACTCGACATACATACAAATTTGAGTCTTTTTCTCTTCCTTCTTATAAGTTTATGTTTCTACTTGTCCTTTGTTTAAGGTGTTTTGATCGCAAGAATGATAGTGCAGAGAAATGGTGCGAAACGGAGAAAACGGGAGCAAAAACCAAGTTCTACACTATTATGACGCCTACCTTGCCAGCAACATGGCGTGGCAAATGGGGGTCGACATCACTAGAAGATAAAGTCATAAAAATTCCAGCGTCAGCACCATGACGGGTATAGTCGTCATGACCATGACGTCCGTCATGGCTTCCCACTCGTGACTACCAAGGACGTTATGACCATGACGCCCGTCATGGACCTTCCCCTTAGAATTTTTTAGCATGTTTCATGACTTAGCCATATTTTTTCTCACTATTTTCTGCACGTTATGAGACACCCTAGTATGAACTTTTATTCTATAAATAGGTCTTTAGAGTTCAGTTTTCAGAATTTTAGTTTTTAGAATTTTATTTTAGGCAAAAACCCAATATTTGTAAAGTAGTTATCTTCTCACACTGAGAAATAACTATACCTTAGCTTAAGTCTGCAATTTTCCAGACAATATTTAAGTCATTTTTATTATAATCCTGCCAACATCAGAATTTTGGAGTTTAATTCAAAATTCATTAAGCACTTATTTTTAGAAAAGTTCAATTTAGATTATGTATAACATGTTTTTTTTCTATTTTACTGTTTTTTCTACTACTACTTGGCAAAGTATTTGGACATATTATGCTTATCTTATATTATTATTATTTATATCATCATGTTAGTTCTTAACATACCTTACTATTTTTTTCCATTTTAAATATGTCCGGTTAAACCAGTCGAGTACGGAATGTGAGGATCGTCATACCGACGGTGCTCGCATTTAAATCGTAAAAAGTATGATTAATTTGAGACTGTTTAATACTTGAATTTTTTTTGTTTTTATTAATTTGTTTATTGGAAAAGTCAAAACATAGAGATACTGGTTTTGATTTGAAAGAACAAAACCTTATGAAATTTAGAAAAAAATTAATTTTTAATTATTAATCCTACGAAAGTATCTTTTTAATTATTTAAGAAAAATTCAGTTTCAAAAAGGAAATTTTAAGAACTTAAGTCGTGGTACGAATCTTCAATAAGGTGGAGCACAAATCCTACAAAATTAGCACTCAAACGTTAAAATTAATGAGGTTAGAAAAATGTAACTTTGTAGGGGTGAATGAATAGAGATTTGTTCCGATGTGCAATAATACTTATATATGAATTTTCACTTACTCTATCGTGAAGTGCATGAGACCGTCAAATTAGATATGACGAATGGTGATTAGCTAGTAGTTCGAATCTGTCACGCGACCTCCACATGTAGCTCTTTGGTATTGAGTCGTTATTACTTATTACTGGACTATTTAGCCAACCCAAAACAAATTTCAAATGTATCATTTAAATCTCATGTTATGTTTTTATTAATTAATCAAATATATTATATTTTATTAATATCTACCAATAACAATAATATCTATATCGGTCCTATTCCATAACACAACACGGCTATTGTCTAGTTTCACTTTATTGTAATATAAGTAGCATGTATATCACCATAGATGTAAATTATACTTGCTAAAAAATTTCCACATTGATGCATATATCATCCACAAAGTGCTTACAATTTATTTTCCAAATATTAACAACCAAATCCCAATCTCAATATACACAACCCCTTACGTTACAAGTAATACATTGCTATTAAATCAGCAACTTGACAAAATAATACAACACTCCAAATCCAATATACAAAAAAATAATACAGAAAAGGTAAAAACTGTCCCCGAAACAAAGAAAATCCCACCAAATGAAGCAAACAAGAAACAGAACAGAAAAAAAAAACATTCAGTTTTAATAAAACAGAAAAACAAACAGACTCATGAATGTAGCCATCAGCAACCAATGACCCTTCCAAGCAATCAAAGAACTAGCAGAAGAAAAATCTCCAGAAGTTGAGTTAGTACTAATAATAAGAACCATCCAATCATCGTCAGAACCAACTCCTGCAATTGTATACTTTGAATCATTTAAATACTTTGTAAAGTGACTTTTCTTAGTATAGTTAGAAAACACATCATCTTGGTCCAATTTGGACACGTAAACAGGCATAATCACACCATCTTTTGTTGTGTTGATGTTGATCTTGCATTTCTCAACACTCTTTTCGAAGTTCGGAATTTTATCGTTTCTACCGGGTATAGGGTAATAGTTACGAAAGTCTTCACAGTTTTTATCTTCTAAATCGTCGGCAATTTTATCAGCTAAACAAGATGGCTTGTTAGTTCTCTCAAGAACGGGAAGGTTCAGAAGTTTTCTGTAAACGTTGATGTCATGAAGTAGATCTTTCTCCTTATCTGCAGAAAAAAAAATTCATAGAAAACAAAAACTCACATATTAGACATATATTTAGAATGTAAAATCACATGCGTAAGTATCATGTCTGTATGTCAGACATTGGACATAGTTTTCATCAGAAGTGTCGGTGCTACGATAAATTACCTCCGTAGGCACGAGTGACTTGACTTGGGAGCAGGCTGTGGGAAAAGACGAGTAGAAGAAGGTAGAGACCAAGCTTGATGGTTGACATGGCTAAATTAATAGAATGCAACAATAGTGGAGGATACCCTTAATAGAGACCTAAATGAAACTACAATATATATGATTGTAAAAGAGCTGCATCATCATGCATTATATATATGAGCCTATGTGCAAAGAGAAAAGATTGATGTGCGAAATGGATAAAGAATAAAATGAAGATGAAGCAAAAACTATAGTACACTTTAACAAATGGTGGGGGTTCTTCACCATGCTTTTTCTCATTAGAGGGAGATACTGTTTTCACTTTTATGGGTACTTTGCTTGTAACTAGAGTCTAGAGGGGCCTCTGTGCTGTTGTTATTCTTCTTGTTCATAACAAAAACAAATCTAGTGCCAACAAGAAAGCTCTTGCATAGAGATTAAAGTTTGCTTAATTTTACGTAAATAGACCGTACATTTTTTTTAAAAGTTAAAGTTTGAGCCTCGGTAATTTTTTGTTTTGGTTTGGTTTATCATTGCAAAAAGAATTATTTTGCTTGTTATTCTTCTTGTTCATAAGAAATCTAGTGTCGACAACACAAGGCTCTTGCATACAGATTAGAGTTTGCTTAATTTTGCTTAAATAGATTTTTTTTTAAGTTAAAGTTTGGGTCTTGGTAATTCTTTTTGTTTGGTTTGATGATTGCAAAAAAAATTATTTTGCTTTTGATCTTTGTTTTTTTCTTTTTTAATTCTTACAAAATTGATTTATATTAAAAGAATATTGGTAACATGTAGAATATTTGATTTTAATATTTATATGTTATTAATATTGAAGGAACTAAAATAAAATATTATACATGATCAATTATAATGCACTAATTTTGTAAGGACTGAAATAAAAAAATAAGAAAAGAAAAGTAAATAAAAAATATATTCCCAAGGATAGAAAAACATTTAAAATCAAAAACTTAGATTCGAAGGAATTATACCAACTCACTTAAAAACACCATATTAGATAAAATTATATATATATATATATATATATATATATATATATATATATATATATATATATATATATATATATATATATATATATAATATATATATATATATATATATATATATATATATTTGACATATCTCGTTGGCATATGAAATAATGATAGATTAATGTAAAATTTTTATATATGATCTATTCATAAAGTATAAAAGATAAGCATAAAGACTGACTGATGTAGTAAATAAGTGTTCAACAATCGTTGTAATTTTAAGTAAAAAAAGTTCCTAGTTTAATTTTGCAATAACTGTGATTCTATAAGAAATTAACACTAATAAAATATGTTTGAATTGTAATGCATTAACTTTCTTCAATGTATTCAAATGACTAATTACATATATTTTAGTTAAATTATCACCTGTCACTTATTTTTGTCTAAATAATGTCACGAGATTGTTCATAGGGTTTACTCTACAAAACAATGTGAATATTAAATCTAAATTCATCTTTAAAGTTTAGTGTCTAATAAATGAATATTTTGGCTCAAGATATAAAAGTAACAAATTAAACATATGAGATAAAACAACATTCAAGAATGTTCCCTTAGACTCCAATATGTATCAACTCCAATCTTCTTTCAATACTCATATTCTCTGGGATATTGTCTTTCAATTATTACTATAAATAATATCTTTTATGACGAATCTCTCACCTTAAACATTCAAAAATCGAGAGAATATATTTGAGAGTGTTATGTTTTAATTTACTAAAAATTTTTTCTCTCAGTTTTACTCAAACATTGAGGTAATATATATAAAGAGACATCGCTTCGAATCCTAGGTACTGAATTTTATATTATTTTATTTTCTATAATTTATTTAGTATTTCTCAATTGCCTTCTTTTCGGCTATTCTTTTTTTCATTGTTAATATTTTTTTAATTTTTTATTTTTTTATTTTTTTATTTCTATTAACCTCGGTTACATGTACCAACGGAGAGGTAATATATTATGTCAATATTTATTAATTACTTTTTTCAAAATTTTATTTTATTTTTTATTTTATGAACTCATATACCTCGATTTTCCTTAAAAATCGATGTGAAAGATCTTTTAATTGAGTTCTTCGAATATGGTGCTATAACGCTTTTTTTTTCTTTTTTTTAATTAATTAATACACGTCGGTTTTCTCTATAAAATTGATATGAGATTGTTTTGCATTAAATACTTCAAAGAACTAGTCTCTAACTTTTTATTTATCTATCAACGTTCTAACTTCATCGTCATTCTCTGCGCAGAAACCTTAGGCGATTTTCATTGTCACTCTCTCATTAAAACTCTTCCAACTATTAGCGATTTTCATCGTCACTCTCATCAAAACACGGACATCATCTTTATTTCCAACCTTATCTGAATCTTCATCATCACGTTTGAGGTACATATTTATCACGTTTTTGTTTATATTACTAGAATGATTTTAGTTCATATCACTGAAATGGTTTAGTATCACTGAAATGGTTTTTCTTTACCATTATTTTTTCATTTTGTTTATATTTCATCAGGCATGGCCTAACTGCATTAGTTTTTCACTTGCATTATTGTTAGTATCAATGAAATGGCCGATACGACAAACAACTTCCATACAACATCAACGACTCACCCGAAAGATGCTGGTGTCTCGATGAATTCAACATCCATGACTCATACAACTATCTCTAAGAATACAAAACGTAAAAGAAAAACTAGAGGTGTCACGATGTATAAGAAGGTGAAAAAAGCCCACGAAAAATGTATTTGCTACCCGATTAGAGTTGATGTTGCAACCGACAAGGCTTATGGTGAACATGCTGAGGATTTTATGGGTTATGTTGCGTTACAAGGTAAAAGTAAAGTGAGTATTTTGTTGGATAGTTGACACGACGTTGACAATGATTTGAAAGACAACTTATGGACTGGTATTACGATATTTATATTGACTTTTATTATTTGTTTTATAAGTATGTATGATCATTTAATTTTTTGTTTAATACTAATAACAACTGTATTGTGTAAACATATGAGGTGTTTGATGTTAGTCCAGATGATAGTAAGATGAAAAAGAAGGTGATTACATATGCTGGTGAGTGTTGGAGGGGTTTTAAGATACAACTCACACATGATTATATTACTCATCCAACATCTAAAATTATAGAAAAGCCTCCATACGCGATGTATTCATTTATTGATTAGGATTGTTGGGAGGAATTTGTAAAGCCTTTCATAACTCCCAAATTCTTAACTAAGAGAGAAAAAAGGAAAGCTTAATAGATCTAGAAATGTCTATCCACATAGATTGTCTCATGAAGGGTATGACAAACTTGAAAAGATGGTGATTGAACAAAAAAGAAAACAAAGGCAACAAGAGCTGGGTAATTCTATAAGCCTTAATCACACTCCATCTCCACCATCACGCCATGAGAAATGTGTCGCAACCTGCGAAAAAACAACCGGCAAAAAAAAGAATGACAGGAGAGTCGCCACCGTGCGTTATTTATCCCAAAGGAGGGAAAGGAAACGCTCGAAGAAAACCTGGATAAAGGAAAGGAAAAGACAAGGTCTCGCAACCAAATCTTGGGTTCGGGAGTCGATTATGCGAAGGGAAGGTATTAGCACCCCTACGCATCCGTAGTACTCTACGGGATCCACTCTTGTTGTTCTCGTCTAAAGGGTGTGTGTATATCTAAGGTACTGTTTACTAAAAGAAAGGGGTCAAAGGAAAATGACTCGCACGGATGTCGCATCCACTGCATACGTATCTCATCTGAACATGAGAATTAGAGTCTTCGTAGCTCGGCTACCTATGGGTTAAAGAGAAGTGTGCTCGCTGAGACATCGTGTCTTATGCCTACGTATCTCATATGGAATGAGAATCAGAGCAAAACGGAGTTCAACTAACTACGGGAACAAGGGTATCGATTGCAACTAGGGCAAGAGAAAGGGAAGGTCTCGATCGCAACGAGGGTGAAAGCAAACAAGGATTAGTTATTAGTTATCAGTCAAAAAACTCGGCAAGACATCGCGTCTCGTGCCTACGTATCTCATCTGAACATGAGAATCAGAGTTGCCGTAGTTCGGCTAACTAGGGGTTAAGGATTGCCATTTGAACATGGACTTACAAAGGAAGACACCAGTTGTGTCAAAGGAGAGCGGGCAATGTGTTCACGTCCTAGCAGTAGGTGTCGCAGCTTGCTGAATCGAGTCTTAGGCAGTTACCTCTTTGCAATAGGACGGGTTGACATGCCACAAGATCGGAGACACGCGGAAGGTCTAAAAAAGTGGGGAAGCTCTGCCCTAGTGTTGTCATGCAATATGGACCTATGTGTTAGGATTTTCAAATGGGAGTATCTACCTAATGTTAGCATGCAAAGAATAAGGGAATTCTACCTATGTTATCATACAAAGAAAAAGGGAATTCTACCTATGTTATCATACAAAGAATAAGGGAATTCTACTTATGTTATCATACAAAGAAAAAGGGAATTCTACCTATGTTATCATACAAAGGGTTCTACCTAATGGGTGTTACCTAAACGGAACAAGAGTCGACGGATGGAGCAAGGAGAGGTGTAACACCCTTCTAAAATACCCCAAATATTTAATTAAAATAACAACATATAAATCAGAGTAATCATGCAATTAAGGGTGTCACACATTTATTTCGCACCATTCGTCATACTATTTAGTCATGCTCATTATTTAACTCAAAACATAAAGTATTGCACAATACGCAGCGGATAGAGATCAAATCGATCATTCAAAACATGTAACATACTACATGTAAACTGGTTCAACAAACATCAACAACACAATTAAAATGTTCCCTCCCGATGTTACATCTATCAGAGCATGACCCACTAAGGAGACTACACTAGACTCCAAGCATTAGCTTCTACTCAATCACTGCTCGTTACCTGAAAAATAGTTGTAAGGGTGAGTTCCTCAATCGATATAATAAGCATTATAGAATATAATGTCATGTTAAGTAATTTAACACATTAATCACCCTAATCGTATCACACATTCAGTAACGGCACATCAACTCAAATATCATACTCAATATCAACACAATTCATACTCATGCTCAATGCCAACACAACACACGTATAACATTGGAATACATCCATTCATATTATACACTACACATATATTATGCAATGAGACTCCATGCATGCGGTACCGACTATTCGTGAACATATAGTTCAACTTCACCGACCAAATCCAGGTACGGCTACCAAGCTCACTAGTCCCACTCATTTGAGACCTAGTGACTCACATCACTAATTCCTCACCATGGGAATTAGCTACCACCCCAAGGCCCATGCTATGCACGCTAATTCACCTAGCATGCAAACATCAAAAACAGTCCAAATGACTAACATCACTAATTCCTCACCATGGGAATTAGCTACCACCATAAAGGCCACATTATGCACGCTAATCACCTAGCAATGCAACATCACAACAAGAATCCACAATGGACCGATGCTCACTCTCTAAGCCATTAAACAGTCCATTCACAACACATGCATAACATACACATTCACAACACATGTATCAACACATCATATCATGTCAAATAATTAAACACAGTATTAGCACACTCTACTAATACCTATACTGCTCAAAACAGCGGGAAATAATCCCTACTATATCACACACCGATATAGGCAACCATCAATTATGCACACAACATTTTAATTAACAATTTTTCCACTCTGCAACAGTGTTAACCGGTTAACGCCCTGGGTTAACCGGTTAACGCAGCACAAACACGCTTCCTGCCCAAAACTTAACAGTGTTAACCGGTTAACACCCTGGGTTAACCGGTTAACGCAGACAGAACAGCAATATCTCAGCAATCACAACAGTGTTAACCGGTTAACACCCTGGGTTAACCGGTTAACGCAGACAAAACAACAATTTTTCACAATACAACACAGTGTTAACCGGTTAACACCCTGGGTTAACCGGTTAACGCAAGACAGAAGCTGTTCCTGCGCTAACACAAGGCAGAATGCAGAATTCTCCGCATTTTCCGCCGTTGGAGGACTTCCGGACCTCCGATTCCAATTCCGTAAAAAGCTATACGTTCGGAAATTCACAACTAACCCAAACACCGATTCAATTACAGCCTAAACACAGTTTTATCCAACATAATTTTCAGTGTTCACAATCCCAATTAGGGTCAATTCAACGGTTTATCACTACCCATTACATGCTAATCCATAATACCCATTAAACGACGATAAACCCCCCTTACCTGATTAATCCGGCGAATCTTTAAGCTTCAAGCTTTTCTCTTCTCCAACCTTTGCCCTTGCTCTTCCTCTTTGCCCTTTCTCCACTTTCCACTTTTCAGCCGCTTCTCTGTTTCACGTAAAACTCTTTTTACCAAATGGGATTCTTTTTCCTTACTTCACACTTATATATTTTCCAATAATTATTATTCCAAAATAATAATAATAATAATCCAATAATTCCAATTATTTAACTAAATTAATAAATATAATATTAATTTAAATCAAATAATTATCTTATTTTTATTGGGATGTTACAACTCTCCCCCACTAAAAGAGTTTTCGTCCTCGAAAACATACCTCAAGTGAATAATTCAGGATAAGATTCCTTCATCTGACTCTCAAGTTCCCAAGTCACATTGCCACCTGCTGGTCCTCCCCAGGCTACCTTCACCAAGGCAATCTCTTTACCCCGCAACTGCTTTAACTCTCGATCCTCAATCCTCATAGGTGATGTTTCAACAGTCAGGTTATCTCTCACCTGTACATCATCTATTTGGACTACATGCGACGGATCAGGAATGTACCTCCTCAACTGAGACACATGAAAAACCTCATGCAAATTCGCAAGTGACGGCGGTAAAGCGATACGATAGGCTACCTCCCCTATCCTCTCCAAAATCTGATAAGGACCAATAAATCGAGGTGTCAACTTCTTCGACTTCAAAGCTCGACCAACACCAGTTATCGGTGTGACACGAAGAAACACATGATCTCCCTCTTAAAACTCAAGTGACTTCCTCCTCTTGTCGTGATAACTCTTCTGACGACTCTGAGCAATTCCCATCTTCTCCTGAATCATCTTAATCTTTTCCGTGGTTTGTTGAACAATCTCCGGTCCAACCACAGCACTCTCACCGGACTCATACCAACATAAAGGCGTCCGACATCTCCTACCATACAAAGCTTCAAAAGGTGCCATACCAATGCTCGAATGAAAACTATTGTTGTAGGTAAACTCAATCAAAGGTAAATAACAATCCCAAGCACCTCCCTTTTCCAAAACACAAGCCCTTAAAAGATCCTCCAGTGACTGAATCGTCCTCTCAGTCTGACCATCAGTCTGCGGATGATATGCAGAACTCAATCTCAGCTTAGTTCCCAAAGCCTTCTGCAAACCTTCCCAAAACTTCGATGTAAATCTAGGATCTCTGTCCGAAACAATACTCGACGGAATACCATGCAAACTTACAATCTTCTCAATATACAACTCGGCTAATCTCTCTAACGGATAATCCATTCTGATCGGAATGAAATGAGCCGATTTCGTCAATCTATCAACAATCACCCAAATAGCTTCAAAATTCTTATTTGTCCTCGGCAAACCAGACACAAAATCCATACTGATACTATCCCACTTCCACTCTGGAATAGTCAACGGTTGCATTAGCCCAGACGGCTTCTGGTGCTCAATCTTTGACTTCTGACAAGTCAAACAGGAATAAACAAAACTCGCAATTTCTCTTTTCATTCCCGGCCACCAAAATAACTTTTTCAAATCATGATACATCTTCGTAGCTCCAGGATGAATACTCAGGCCACTACGATGTCCTTCCTCCAGAATACTCTTCTTAAGCTCGGTAACATCCGGAATACACACCCGATTACCAAATTTCAAAACACCATTCTCATCAACTCTGAATTCACCACCTTGACCTTGATTCACTAAAGTCAACTTATCAACCAAAAGCACATCGGATTTCTGACCCTCTCTAATCTCATCCAGAATACCACTCGTTAATTTCAACATTCCCAATTTAACACTATTGTGAGTACTCTCACACACCAAACTCAAGTCTCTAAACTGCTCAATTAAATCCAATTCTTTAACCATTAACATAGACATATGCAATGATTTCCGACTCAATGCATCAGCCACTATGTTTGCTTTACCCGGATGGTAATTCAAACCAAAGTCATAATCCTTCAGAAACTCTAACCATCTCCTCTGTCTCATATTCAGCTCTTTCTGATCAAACAAATACTTTAAACTCTTATGGTCACTGAAAACCTCAAATCTTGACCCGTACAAATAATGTCTCCATAACTTCAGAACAAATACCACAGCTGCCAACTCTAAGTCGTGTGTCGGATAGTTCCTCTCATGAACCCTCAGTTGTCTCGAAGCATAAGCTATAACCTGCTTATTCTGCATCAACACACCACCCAAACCCAACAATGAAGCATCACAGTAGACCTCAAATGATTCCGACGAACTCGGTAATATCAGAATAGGAGCAGTAGTTAACCTTCTCTTTAACTCTTGGAAACCTTCTTCACATTTTGAGTCCCAAACAAACGCTTGCCCCTTTCTAGTCAACATCGTCAACGGTAACGCCAACTTAGAAAATCCCTCAATGAACTTCCTATAATAACCAGCCAATCCAAGGAAACTTCGAATCTCAGCAACAGACCGATTGCCCTGCTTCAATTCCAAGAACTCTATCTCTTTCTTTCCTCTAACATCCTCTGGAAAATACTTCCTCAGGAATCTCTCTCTGAACACAGCCCAAGTGATCTCAGCATTCCCAGCAGATTCCAACTCAGTGCGGGTAGCAACCCACCAATCATCTGCTTCCTCTGACAGCATATGCGTACCGAATCTGACCTTCTGATTATCGGCACACTCAGTCACTCGGAAGATTCTCTCGATCTCCTTCAACCACTTCTGAGCGCCATCTGGATCGTATGCTCCCTTGAACATTGGAGGATTGTTCTTCTGGAACTCACTCAGTTGACGAGCAGCTCCCATTCCCACAACATTCGGATTCCCTCCAAGTACTCCAGCTAGCATACCCAGAGCCTCAGCAATCGCAGCATCGTCTCTACCTCTTCCCGCCATCTCTATTCTGAAAACCCAACAAGCTAAAACAATAAGTACTGATAGGGTTACACAACACCTATCCCGTACAGGGGAAACAGAATAATTACGACTCGACTCGACCGACTATGCTCTGATACCACTAATGTAACACCCTTCTAAAATACCCCAAATATTTAATTAAAATAACAACATATAAATCAGAGTAATCATGCAATTAAGGGTGTCACACATTTATTTCGCACCATTCGTCATACTATTTAGTCATGCTCATTATTTAACTCAAAACATAAAGTATTGCACAATACGCAGCGGATAGAGATCAAATCGATCATTCAAAACATGTAACATACTACATGTAAACTGGTTCAACAAACATCAACAACACAATTAAAATGTTCCCTCCCGATGTTACATCTATCAGAGCATGACCCACTAAGGAGACTACACTAGACTCCAAGCATTAGCTTCTACTCAATCACTGCTCGTTACCTGAAAAATAGTTGTAAGGGTGAGTTCCTCAATCGATATAATAAGCATTATAGAATATAATGTCATGTTAAGTAATTTAACACATTAATCACCCTAATCGTATCACACATTCAGTAACGGCACATCAACTCAAATATCATACTCAATATCAACACAATTCATACTCATGCTCAATGCCAACACAACACACGTATAACATTGGAATACATCCATTCATATTATACACTACACATATATTATGCAATGAGACTCCATGCATGCGGTACCGACTATTCGTGAACATATAGTTCAACTTCACCGACCAAATCCAGGTACGGCTACCAAGCTCACTAGTCCCACTCATTTGAGACCTAGTGACTCACATCACTAATTCCTCACCATGGGAATTAGCTACCACCCCAAGGGCCATGCTATGCACGCTAATTCACCTAGCATGCAAACATCAAAAACAGTCCAAATGACTAACATCACTAATTCCTCACCATGGGAATTAGCTACCACCATAAAGGCCACATTATGCACGCTAATCACCTAGCAATGCAACATCACAACAATAATCCACAATGGACCGATGCTCACTCTCTAAGCCATTAAACAGTCCATTCACAACACATGCATAACATACACATTCACAACACATGTATCAACACATCATATCATGTCAAATAATTAAACACAGTATTAGCACACTCTACTAATACTTATACTGCTCAAAACAGCGGGAAATAATCCCTACTATATCACACACCGATATAGGCAACCATCAATTATGCACACAACATTTTAATTAACAATTTTTCCACTCTGCAACAGTGTTAACCGGTTAACGCCCTGGGTTAACCGGTTAACGCAGCACAAACACGCTTCCTGCCCAAAACTTAACAGTGTTAACCGGTTAACACCCTGGGTTAACCGGTTAACGCAGACAGAACAGCAATATCTCAGCAATCACAACAGTGTTAACCGGTTAACACCCTGGGTTAACCGGTTAACGCAGACAAAACAGCAATTTTTCACAATACAACACAGTGTTAACCGGTTAACACCCTGGGTTAACCGGTTAACGCAAGACAGAAGCTGTTCCTGCGCTAACACAAGGCAGAATGCAGAATTCTCCGCATTTTCCGCCGTTGGAGGACTTCCGGACCTCCGATTCCAATTCCGTAAAAAGCTATACGTTCGGAAATTCACAACTAACCCAAACACCGATTCAATTACAGCCTAAACACAGTTTTATCCAACATAATTTTCAGTGTTCACAATCCCAATTAGGGTCAATTCAACGGTTTATCACTACCCATTACATGCTAATCCATAATACCCATTAAACGACGATAAACCCCCCTTACCTGATTAATCCGGCGAATCTTTAAGCTTCAAGCTTTTCTCTTCTCCAACCTTTGCCCTTGCTCTTCCTCTTTGCCCTTTCTCCACTTTCCACTTTTCAGCCGCTTCTCTGTTTCACGTAAAACTCTTTTTACCAAATGGGATTCTTTTTCCTTACTTCACACTTATATATTTTCCAATAATTATTATTCCAAAATAATAATAATAATAATCCAATAATTCCAATTATTTAACTAAATTAATAAATATAATATTAATTTAAATCAAATAATTATCTTATTTTTATTGGGATGTTACAACTCTCCCCCACTAAAAGAGTTTTCGTCCTCGAAAACATACCTCAAGTGAATAATTCAGGATAAGATTCCTTCATCTGACTCTCAAGTTCCCAAGTCACATTGCCACCTGCTGGTCCTCCCCAGGCTACCTTCACCAAGGCAATCTCTTTACCCCGCAACTGCTTTAACTCTCGATCCTCAATCCTCATAGGTGATGTTTCAACAGTCAGGTTATCTCTCACCTGTACATCATCTATTTGGACTACATGCGACGGATCAGGAATGTACCTCCTCAACTGAGACACATGAAAAACCTCATGCAAATTCGCAAGTGACGGCGGTAAAGCGATACGATAGGCTACCTCCCCTATCCTCTCCAAAATCTGATAAGGACCAATAAATCGAGGTGTCAACTTCTTCGACTTCAAAGCTCGACCAACACCAGTTATCGGTGTGACACGAAGAAACACATGATCTCCCTCTTGAAACTCAAGTGACTTCCTCCTCTTGTCGTGATAACTCTTCTGACGACTCTGAGCAATTCTCATCTTCTCCTGAATCATCTTAATCTTTTCCGTGGTTTGTTGAACAATCTCCGGTCCAACCACAGCACTCTCACCGGACTCATACCAACATAAAGGCGTCCGACATCTCCTACCATACAAAGCTTCAAACGGTGCCATACCAATGCTCGAATGAAAACTATTGTTGTAGGTAAACTCAATCAAAGGTAAATAACAATCCCAAGCACCTCCCTTTTCCAAAACACAAGCCCTTAAAAGATCCTCCAGTGACTGAATCGTCCTCTCAGTCTGACCATCAGTCTGCGGATGATATGCAGAACTCAATCTCAGCTTAGTTCCCAAAGCCTTCTGCAAACCTTCCCAAAACTTCGATGTAAATCTAGGATCTCTGTCCGAAACAATACTCGACGGAATACCATGCAAACTTACAATCTTCTCAATATACAACTCGGCTAATCTCTCTAACGGATAATCCATTCTGATCGGAATGAAATGAGCCGATTTCGTCAATCTATCAACAATCACCCAAATAGCTTCAAAATTCTTATTTGTCCTCGGCAAACCAGACACAAAATCCATACTGATACTATCCCACTTCCACTCTGGAATAGTCAACGGTTGCATTAGCCCAGACGGCTTCTGGTGCTCAATCTTTGACTTCTGACAAGTCAAACAGGAATAAACAAAACTCGCAATTTCTCTTTTCATTCCCGGCCACCAAAATAACTTTTTCAAATCATGATACATCTTCGTAGCTCCAGGATGAATACTCAGGCCACTACGATGTCCTTCCTCCAGAATACTCTTCTTAAGCTCGGTAACATCCGGAATACACACCCGATTACCAAATTTCAAAACACCATTCTCATCAACTCTGAATTCACCACCTTGACCTTGATTCACTAAAGTCAACTTATCAACCAAAAGCACATCGGATTTCTGACCCTCTCTAATCTCATCCAGAATACCACTCGTTAATTTCAACATTCCCAATTTAACACTATTGTGAGTACTCTCACACACCAAACTCAAGTCTCTAAACTGCTCAATTAAATCCAATTCTTTAACCATTAACATAGACATATGCAATGATTTCCGACTCAATGCATCAGCCACTACGTTTGCTTTACCCGGATGGTAATTCAAACCAAAGTCATAATCCTTCAGAAACTCTAACCATCTCCTCTGTCTCATATTCAGCTCTTTCTGATCAAACAAATACTTTAAACTCTTATGGTCACTGAAAACCTCAAATCTTGACCCGTACAAATAATGTCTCCATAACTTCAGAACAAATACCACAGCTGCCAACTCTAAGTCGTGTGTCGGATAGTTCCTCTCATGAACCCTCAGTTGTCTCGAAGCATAAGCTATAACCTGCTTATTCTGCATCAACACACCACCCAAACCCAACAATGAAGCATCACAGTAGACCTCAAATGATTCCGACGAACTCGGTAATATCAGAATAGGAGCAGTAGTTAACCTTCTCTTTAACTCTTGGAAACCTTCTTCACATTTTGAGTCCCAAACAAACGCTTGCCCCTTTCTAGTCAACATCGTCAACGGTAACGCCAACTTAGAAAATCCCTCAATGAACTTCCTATAATAACCAGCCAATCCAAGGAAACTTCGAATCTCAGCAACAGACCGATTGCCCTGCTTCAATTCCAAGAACTCTATCTCTTTCTTTCCTCTAACATCCTCTGGAAAATACTTCCTCAGGAATCTCTCTCTGAACACAGCCCAAGTGATCTCAGCATTCCCAGCAGATTCCAACTCAGTGCGGGTAGCAACCCACCAATCATCTGCTTCCTCTGACAGCATATGCGTACCGAATCTGACCTTCTGATTATCGGCACACTCAGTCACTCGGAAGATTCTCTCGATCTCCTTCAACCACTTCTGAGCGCCATCTGGATCGTATGCTCCCTTGAACATTGGAGGATTGTTCTTCTGGAACTCACTCAGTTGACGAGCAGCTCCCATTCCCACAACATTCGGATTCCCTCCAAGTACTCCAGCTAGCATACCCAGAGCCTCAGCAATCGCAGCATCGTCTCTACCTCTTCCCGCCATCTCTATTCTGAAAACCCAACAAGCTAAAACAATAAGTACTGATAGGGTTACACAACACCTATCCCGTACAGGGGAAACAGAATAATTACGACTCGACTCGACCGACTATGCTCTGATACCACTAATGTAACACCCTTCTAAAATACCCCAAATATTTAATTAAAATAACAACATATAAATCAGAGTAATCATGCAATTAAGGGTGTCACACATTTATTTCGCACCATTCGTCATACTATTTAGTCATGCTCATTATTTAACTCAAAACATAAAGTATTGCACAATACGCAGCGGATAGAGATCAAATCGATCATTCAAAACATGTAACATACTACATGTAAACTGGTTCAACAAACATCAACAACACAATTAAAATGTTCCCTCCCGATGTTACATCTATCAGAGCATGACCCACTAAGGAGACTACACTAGACTCCAAGCATTAGCTTCTACTCAATCACTGCTCGTTACCTGAAAAATAGTTGTAAGGGTGAGTTCCTCAATCGATATAATAAGCATTATAGAATATAATGTCATGTTAAGTAATTTAACACATTAATCACCCTAATCGTATCACACATTCAGTAACGGCACATCAACTCAAATATCATACTCAATATCAACACAATTCATACTCATGCTCAATGCCAACACAACACACGTATAACATTGGAATACATCCATTCATATTATACACTACACATATATTATGCAATGAGACTCCATGCATGCGGTACCGACTATTCGTGAACATATAGTTCAACTTCACCGACCAAATCCAGGTACGGCTACCAAGCTCACTAGTCCCACTCATTTGAGACCTAGTGACTCACATCACTAATTCCTCACCATGGGAATTAGCTACCACCCCAAGGGCCATGCTATGCACGCTAATTCACCTAGCATGCAAACATCAAAAACAGTCCAAATGACTAACATCACTAATTCCTCACCATGGGAATTAGCTACCACCATAAAGGCCACATTATGCACGCTAATCACCTAGCAATGCAACATCACAACAATAATCCACAATGGACCGATGCTCACTCTCTAAGCCATTAAACAGTCCATTCACAACACATGCATAACATACACATTCACAACACATGTATCAACACATCATATCATGTCAAATAATTAAACACAGTATTAGCACACTCTACTAATACTTATACTGCTCAAAACAGCGGGAAATAATCCCTACTATATCACACACCGATATAGGCAACCATCAATTATGCACACAACATTTTAATTAACAATTTTTCCACTCTGCAACAGTGTTAACCGGTTAACGCCCTGGGTTAACCGGTTAACGCAGCACAAACACGCTTCCTGCCCAAAACTTAACAGTGTTAACCGGTTAACACCCTGGGTTAACCGGTTAACGCAGACAGAACAGCAATATCTCAGCAATCACAACAGTGTTAACCGGTTAACACCCTGGGTTAACCGGTTAACGCAGACAAAACAGCAATTTTTCACAATACAACACAGTGTTAACCGGTTAACACCCTGGGTTAACCGGTTAACGCAAGACAGAAGCTGTTCCTGCGCTAACACAAGGCAGAATGCAGAATTCTCCGCATTTTCCGCCGTTGGAGGACTTCCGGACCTCCGATTCCAATTCCGTAAAAAGCTATACGTTCGGAAATTCACAACTAACCCAAACACCGATTCAATTACAGCCTAAACACAGTTTTATCCAACATAATTTTCAGTGTTCACAATCCCAATTAGGGTCAATTCAACGGTTTATCACTACCCATTACATGCTAATCCATAATACCCATTAAACGACGATAAACCCCCCTTACCTGATTAATCCGGCGAATCTTTAAGCTTCAAGCTTTTCTCTTCTCCAACCTTTGCCCTTGCTCTTCCTCTTTGCCCTTTCTCCACTTTCCACTTTTCAGCCGCTTCTCTGTTTCACGTAAAACTCTTTTTACCAAATGGGATTCTTTTTCCTTACTTCACACTTATATATTTTCCAATAATTATTATTCCAAAATAATAATAATAATAATCCAATAATTCCAATTATTTAACTAAATTAATAAATATAATATTAATTTAAATCAAATAATTATCTTATTTTTATTGGGATGTTACAACTCTCCCCCACTAAAAGAGTTTTCGTCCTCGAAAACATACCTCAAGTGAATAATTCAGGATAAGATTCCTTCATCTGACTCTCAAGTTCCCAAGTCACATTGCCACCTGCTGGTCCTCCCCAGGCTACCTTCACCAAGGCAATCTCTTTACCCCGCAACTGCTTTAACTCTCGATCCTCAATCCTCATAGGTGATGTTTCAACAGTCAGGTTATCTCTCACCTGTACATCATCTATTTGGACTACATGCGACGGATCAGGAATGTACCTCCTCAACTGAGACACATGAAAAACCTCATGCAAATTCGCAAGTGACGGCGGTAAAGCGATACGATAGGCTACCTCCCCTATCCTCTCCAAAATCTGATAAGGACCAATAAATCGAGGTGTCAACTTCTTCGACTTCAAAGCTCGACCAACACCAGTTATCGGTGTGACACGAAGAAACACATGATCTCCCTCTTGAAACTCAAGTGACTTCCTCCTCTTGTCGTGATAACTCTTCTGACGACTCTGAGCAATTCTCATCTTCTCCTGAATCATCTTAATCTTTTCCGTGGTTTGTTGAACAATCTCCGGTCCAACCACAGCACTCTCACCGGACTCATACCAACATAAAGGCGTCCGACATCTCCTACCATACAAAGCTTCAAACGGTGCCATACCAATGCTCGAATGAAAACTATTGTTGTAGGTAAACTCAATCAAAGGTAAATAACAATCCCAAGCACCTCCCTTTTCCAAAACACAAGCCCTTAAAAGATCCTCCAGTGACTGAATCGTCCTCTCAGTCTGACCATCAGTCTGCGGATGATATGCAGAACTCAATCTCAGCTTAGTTCCCAAAGCCTTCTGCAAACCTTCCCAAAACTTCGATGTAAATCTAGGATCTCTGTCCGAAACAATACTCGACGGAATACCATGCAAACTTACAATCTTCTCAATATACAACTCGGCTAATCTCTCTAACGGATAATCCATTCTGATCGGAATGAAATGAGCCGATTTCGTCAATCTATCAACAATCACCCAAATAGCTTCAAAATTCTTATTTGTCCTCGGCAAACCAGACACAAAATCCATACTGATACTATCCCACTTCCACTCTGGAATAGTCAACGGTTGCATTAGCCCAGACGGCTTCTGGTGCTCAATCTTTGACTTCTGACAAGTCAAACAGGAATAAACAAAACTCGCAATTTCTCTTTTCATTCCCGGCCACCAAAATAACTTTTTCAAATCATGATACATCTTCGTAGCTCCAGGATGAATACTCAGGCCACTACGATGTCCTTCCTCCAGAATACTCTTCTTAAGCTCGGTAACATCCGGAATACACACCCGATTACCAAATTTCAAAACACCATTCTCATCAACTCTGAATTCACCACCTTGACCTTGATTCACTAAAGTCAACTTATCAACCAAAAGCACATCGGATTTCTGACCCTCTCTAATCTCATCCAGAATACCACTCGTTAATTTCAACATTCCCAATTTAACACTATTGTGAGTACTCTCACACACCAAACTCAAGTCTCTAAACTGCTCAATTAAATCCAATTCTTTAACCATTAACATAGACATATGCAATGATTTCCGACTCAATGCATCAGCCACTACGTTTGCTTTACCCGGATGGTAATTCAAACCAAAGTCATAATCCTTCAGAAACTCTAACCATCTCCTCTGTCTCATATTCAGCTCTTTCTGATCAAACAAATACTTTAAACTCTTATGGTCACTGAAAACCTCAAATCTTGACCCGTACAAATAATGTCTCCATAACTTCAGAACAAATACCACAGCTGCCAACTCTAAGTCGTGTGTCGGATAGTTCCTCTCATGAACCCTCAGTTGTCTCGAAGCATAAGCTATAACCTGCTTATTCTGCATCAACACACCACCCAAACCCAACAATGAAGCATCACAGTAGACCTCAAATGATTCCGACGAACTCGGTAATATCAGAATAGGAGCAGTAGTTAACCTTCTCTTTAACTCTTGGAAACCTTCTTCACATTTTGAGTCCCAAACAAACGCTTGCCCCTTTCTAGTCAACATCGTCAACGGTAACGCCAACTTAGAAAATCCCTCAATGAACTTCCTATAATAACCAGCCAATCCAAGGAAACTTCGAATCTCAGCAACAGACCGATTGCCCTGCTTCAATTCCAAGAACTCTATCTCTTTCTTTCCTCTAACATCCTCTGGAAAATACTTCCTCAGGAATCTCTCTCTGAACACAGCCCAAGTGATCTCAGCATTCCCAGCAGATTCCAACTCAGTGCGGGTAGCAACCCACCAATCATCTGCTTCCTCTGACAGCATATGCGTACCGAATCTGACCTTCTGATTATCGGCACACTCAGTCACTCGGAAGATTCTCTCGATCTCCTTCAACCACTTCTGAGCGCCATCTGGATCGTATGCTCCCTTGAACATTGGAGGATTGTTCTTCTGGAACTCACTCAGTTGACGAGCAGCTCCCATTCCCACAACATTCGGATTCCCTCCAAGTACTCCAGCTAGCATACCCAGAGCCTCAGCAATCGCAGCATCGTCTCTACCTCTTCCCGCCATCTCTATTCTGAAAACCCAACAAGCTAAAACAATAAGTACTGATAGGGTTACACAACACCTATCCCGTACAGGGGAAACAGAATAATTACGACTCGACTCGACCGACTATGCTCTGATACCACTAATGTAACACCCTTCTAAAATACCCCAAATATTTAATTAAAATAACAACATATAAATCAGAGTAATCATGCAATTAAGGGTGTCACACATTTATTTCGCACCATTCGTCATACTATTTAGTCATGCTCATTATTTAACTCAAAACATAAAGTATTGCACAATACGCAGCGGATAGAGATCAAATCGATCATTCAAAACATGTAACATACTACATGTAAACTGGTTCAACAAACATCAACAACACAATTAAAATGTTCCCTCCCGATGTTACATCTATCAGAGCATGACCCACTAAGGAGACTACACTAGACTCCAAGCATTAGCTTCTACTCAATCACTGCTCGTTACCTGAAAAATAGTTGTAAGGGTGAGTTCCTCAATCGATATAATAAGCATTATAGAATATAATGTCATGTTAAGTAATTTAACACATTAATCACCCTAATCGTATCACACATTCAGTAACGGCACATCAACTCAAATATCATACTCAATATCAACACAATTCATACTCATGCTCAATGCCAACACAACACACGTATAACATTGGAATACATCCATTCATATTATACACTACACATATATTATGCAATGAGACTCCATGCATGCGGTACCGACTATTCGTGAACATATAGTTCAACTTCACCGACCAAATCCAGGTACGGCTACCAAGCTCACTAGTCCCACTCATTTGAGACCTAGTGACTCACATCACTAATTCCTCACCATGGGAATTAGCTACCACCCCAAGGGCCATGCTATGCACGCTAATTCACCTAGCATGCAAACATCAAAAACAGTCCAAATGACTAACATCACTAATTCCTCACCATGGGAATTAGCTACCACCATAAAGGCCACATTATGCACGCTAATCACCTAGCAATGCAACATCACAACAATAATCCACAATGGACCGATGCTCACTCTCTAAGCCATTAAACAGTCCATTCACAACACATGCATAACATACACATTCACAACACATGTATCAACACATCATATCATGTCAAATAATTAAACACAGTATTAGCACACTCTACTAATACCTATACTGCTCAAAACAGCGGGAAATAATCCCTACTATATCACACACCGATATAGGCAACCATCAATTATGCACACAACATTTTAATTAACAATTTTTCCACTCTGCAACAGTGTTAACCGGTTAACGCCCTGGGTTAACCGGTTAACGCAGCACAAACACGCTTCCTGCCCAAAACTTAACAGTGTTAACCGGTTAACACCCTGGGTTAACCGGTTAACGCAGACAGAACAGCAATATCTCAGCAATCACAACAGTGTTAACCGGTTAACACCCTGGGTTAACCGGTTAACGCAGACAAAACAGCAATTTTTCACAATACAACACAGTGCTAACCGGTTAACACCCTGGGTTAACCAGTTAACGCAAGACAGAAGCTGTTCCTGCGCTAACACAAGGCAGAATGCAGAATTCTCCGCATTTTCCGCCGTTGGAGGACTTCCGGACCTCCGATTCCAATTCCGTAAAAAGCTATACGTTCGGAAATTCACAACTAACCCAAACACCGATTCAATTATAGCCTAAACACAGTTTTATCCAACATAATTTTCAGTGTTCACAATCCCAATTAGGGTCAATTCAACGGCTTATCACTACCCATTACATGCTAATCCATAATACCCATTAAACGACGATAAACCCCCCTTACCTGATTAATCCGGCGAATCTTTAAGCTTCAAGCTTTTCTCTTCTCCAACCTTTGCCCTTGCTCTTCCTCTTTGCCCTTTCTCCACTTTCCACTTTTCAGCCGCTTCTCTGTTTCACGTAAAACTCTTTTTACCAAATGGGATTCTTTTTCCTTACTTCACACTTATATATTTTCCAAAAATTATTATTCCAAAATAATAATAATAATAATCCAATAATTCCAATTATTTAACTAAATTAATAAATATAATATTAATTTAAATCAAATAATTATCTTATTTTTATTGGGATGTTACAAGAGGAGCCAGGGAGATGGCGATGCATGAAGCAATCGACTTATAAGTAGATGGCGATGCCAGAAGCAATCGACTTACAAGAGAAATTGCGATGCCTGAAGCAATCGACTTACAAAAGGATGGATGAATACGTGCTGGTTCTGTTAAGTTTTGAAAATAATTACTCGACGTTGGATCGAGGTTTTGATCTTGTTTTGAAATGGTTATCGGATGTTCGTTTTAATTCTTGTATTAACAGATGAATAAAGAATGAAAGAATAAACATTATACACTTCATGGGAGAGGGGTACACTTGTTATGAATGGGGGTTGTTCATGGCAATCACACAATAAAAATATATGCCTCATACATCATACAAGTAGGCAACAGTTAATCAAACAAATCAGATAAGCAAACAATGTATAATCAAATCAAAGAATCAAAGAATGAAATGAAGGAGCATTTGAAAATGCATTAGAAGTATAAACATGTTAAGCAATCAATCAATAGAAAGTATGGATGAAAGAAACAAGTGTAACAAGTATTAGATGAATCAGACAGATGAAACTACGCACACAAAGGATCACTGAATAATTTAATCGGGAAATGATGCAAGGATCAAATAAAATCAAGATGAAAGGCCTCTAATACATGGCATATGATATGAACAAGGGAGGATCAAAAGATCTCTTCAATTACCCTAAGCAATCCCTAAGTCAAACATCAATCATAGAAAAGTCAACTAAAAAGTCAATTCAACTTAAAAAATATGAAATAAATAGCAAATTAATCAATAAAATTATGAAAAATTAAACTAAGTAAGGTGGGGTCAGGACATCATCATCCCCCCAAAATATTTTAAAAATAATGTGAATTAGTGTATAAATTAATTGAAATAAAACAGAAGTCAAATGAAAAGTCAACCAAGCAAACTAGGTCAAAAATAAATTCAAAATAAATTGAAAATGGGAAATAAAATTCCAAGAAAAGGTCAGGTTGACCATGAGACATTGGTCAACTCTCATCCCAAAAATCAGAACCTAAAAATAATTCTAAGTCATGAAAATAAAATCAAGAAATAAATGTGTGTTAAAAAGATCCACTTGAAATAAATAATTAAAATAAAATATTAACATTAAACAAATATGAAAATAAAAATAAAAATAAAGTAAATAAGACTCAGGAATGTGAAACATATTTTTTTGGTATTTTTATGAATAAATAAAATATTTTTAAGAATTAAAAACAAAACATAAAATAAAAATGAATTAAAAAAGAAAAAGAAAATAAATGTGTTAATGGGCCAGGCATGTGGGGGTGTGGAAAGCTACCAGCGCTGGCCCATGATCCATCCAAAGATCCAAACCCAGCGTGACATAAATTAAGTGCACATTTAATTAAAATAAACTCATGTAACATTGCTCAACCGGTCATGTGGAGTTTAAGTCACTAAATGACAAAAGTGACGGTGGATGGCCAGGATTGGAAGATAGGCGCGCGATCTAGCGGTCTACGGAGTGACACATATTATCTTTCTTCATGCAAACTAAACCCTAGGCCCATGCAGTGAAGGAAAACGCGAAAAATGCAGCAAGCCTTCCCCATCTTCCAACGAAGATTGCTCATGCTATGGTTCACCAAATGGGATGATATAAAAAGCAAAGTTCAAGTGCAAAATGAGTAGAACACCATGGTGTCTTGTTTCAAATGAAATGGTAACTTAAACATGGTGAAAAATGGATAACAAGGTGGTCACATGCACACGGCTACAACCGAAAATAATGTCACAAAACTCAAACTTAATAGCAATGCCTCATGTTGAGGCTTTATAAGCATGCATAACATATTGTTAACATGGGAAACAACATAAAGCAAGCATGTAAATATGATGAACAAGCATGGAATGGACATGGAAAATATGATGAGCAAGCATAACATGAGCATGGTAAGCATGGTATGAGCATGAAATGAGCAAAGCCATAATCATGGGAATGAATTAGAGAGCTTACCTAGTGGAAAACAGTCCACTGCCTCTTGGTATTGGAGGAGTGGAGGAAGAAGGAAGATGCTTTGATGCTTGTGCAATGGAAGAGGAATGAAATGGATCTTTTGCTCCTTGCCTTGCTTGCTCTTGCTTAACTCGAAAATGGCAGCCACCACCTTCAGATTAGGGTTTCTTGTGTTTATATATATGTTGGATTTAAAGTGTCTAATGGGCTTGCAATGTTTGGTTTGGTTTATGAGCAAAATGCAATTCAAAAAGTGAGGTGTATTAGAAGATCTCTTGTTTTGGAAAAGGTTAAGTGAGTGAAACAAAAGCACATGGCCAAATAAGGTAAAGAAAAAGGGTTGGTCGATTTTGCAGCTTTATTGGTTGTCTTGGTCTGGCAAGGAAACAATCCAACATGGTGACTTTGTGACCTTGTATCTTGATGAATACATGACCAAATGACAACGCAATACAAACAGTAGGAAGAGTGCATGGAGCTTAACATCTTTCATGTTGGGCACAAGTTGAAATGATGAGTGGAAAGAGGTGAAAAATGGCCATGAAATCGTGTCTCATCATCTGCAAAATGGTTGGGCCAGTTTGGCCTAAATGCTGCCTAAAAATTCAGTCCATGATGCCAACTTTAGATGAGTGCATCTCCCAAACCAATGATCCAAATGGGATGATTCCAAAAGGATGTGAAAAAGGACATGGAAAGGTATATATGTTATGAAGAAAGTATTTTCAAAATATGCCTTGAAGTGCAAGAAAATGGGCCCATAAGTCTTGACAAATCTTGAAGATTTTGGACTTAGAAAATTTTCTAAGTGTCCTAAAATAATGTCTTACTTTGATCAAGCATAACTTTCTCAATTTTAATCCAAATGAAACAAACTTTATATCTCTAGAAATATTGGAACAAGAGGAACAACTTTCATGTTGTAGAAATTTTCAAATGGAGCTTGTATCTTGATGGAAAATGGGCTTAAAGTGGGTGCAACAACCATGAAAACTTGCCCTAAATGGAAAGTCAACCATTTCCAAATTTAGTAACTTCTTCAATTCCTGATTAAATGATGAATCCACGATTTAACCTTGATCAAATTTCACATGTAAGCTCCCTTAGGCCTGAATTTTTGAGATTCCACTCTTAAAATGTCAGGAGTTGACTTTTCTGGCCCCACAGTTGACTTTTCCCAAACTGTCTAATTCCCGATTCCATTGATCAATTGAAGCACCTCTGACTCAAATAAAGAGCTGATTTTTTGTATGTAGACCCTTGTGGACATATGGAGGGCCATGGAAAAGAGTTTCACCCAAGGAATCAGAAATAAACTGATTTTATGCCAAACCCTAGTTTAGGGCAAAAATGACCGGGCATTGACTGCACTGCATGCCAATGGATCTTTCTGAGATAATTGTGAATCTTCCTAGGCCAAGATGCCTCTCTAATCATGACATGAATGAGCCCCTCTATTTCCCACCAAAACCTTGCATGTCACAAGTAGCCATGAAACCCTAATTTCTGATTAAGTGCAGATGCACACTCTGAGAGCTCTGAATCTTTCACTGATGAACTGTGGACCAAAATAAGATGCCTGGACCACCTTGAGAGCCTTGGGACTTGTATACTTGGAGAATGAAGTCTAATTCTCAATCTTGCTTTGTGTGGGCTCCTTCTGTTAAGGAGTGATCAATCAAACCCTGATTTCCAAAGTCACTGATGCAGTATGCAATGAGTATGACCTAGTATGATGCTAATGCAATGTGAAACACAATACCATGCTTCCAAGAAAAATGAAGGGTAAATTTTGGGGTATTACAACTGCTCCTATTCAATCAACTAGAGACCCGAAAGGAAGATAACAACGACTTTCGCACTTTCGAGGTATCAAGGGATTGAATACAATAAAACCCGGAAATTTACACTGAAGTGAAAAATGAAGTAATAATGCCTGTCAGAATCGGGAAAGAGGTGGTCTTGAAAAAGAATCCGTCTGGTACGGTGAGAGTCGGTCTGAATACCGGAAAAAGAATATTAGACTGAATACCAAAATAAATGGTAACACAGGAATAACCATGGCCTGAATGCCGCTCATCAGTCTGAATACTAGAAATGACTTTGATCTGAACATCGAAAGATACTAAATTATCAAACATCGATCTGAACACCGGGAAACTGGCTTGAGCGCCACTTCGATCTAAACATCGGAAAACTGGCCTGAATGCCACAAGTTGCATCGACCTGAATGTCGGAAACTTCTTCGATCTGAACATCGAAAAACTGGCCTGAATGCCACTTCGGTTTGAATACCGGAAAAACTGGCCTGCATGCCACAAGTTGCATCGACCTGAACGTCGGAAACTTCTTTGATCTGAACATCGGAAAATTGGCCTGAATGCCACTTCGGTCTGAATACCGGAAAACTGGCCTGAATGCCACAAGTTGCGTCGACCTGAACGTCGGAAACTTCTTCGATCTGAACATCAAAAAATTAGCCTGAATGCCACTTCGGTCTGAATACCGGAAAAACTGGCTTGAATGCCACAAGTTGCATCGACCTGAACGTCGGAAACTTCTTCGATCTGAACATCGGAAAATTGGCCTATATGCCACTTCGGTCTGAATACCGAAAAACTTTTATGCTTGTCAGCATCGGCAGAAATAGGGAAAATGATAATTGAGGCGGCACGTGGGCCAACGATCCCTGCTGGGAATAATTGAGGATGAGTCATGAACGACCTTCAGTCTGAGTATTGGAAACAATCTTCTGGCTTATCACTTGGGATACCGAGAATGTCTTATGCTTTACATGCATATGTTTGAATTTTTCGATGGCGTAATGCTCCATGAAAATGGAAATGCTACGCGATTTGGGAGGATGCAATGTAATATGATTCTACATGTAGGGATGCGAAATGCTTGGGAGAATGCCAAGCCGAGGCAAGGAATTCTGCTAGGGAGATGATCACAATCTTCCGAACCCTGGCAAGGCTGTTGCAGATACACAGCATTCTGTGGGGAAATGACCGGCCACGCGGTGTTCTGGCAATAACCAAATACCGAGACTCTGACTGGGGAGAGAATGGCACTGAAAGCTTGCTGCTGAGGAAAGCGACGGTGGTTCTGGAAACCATAATCTACGAGAGAGACGACTCAACAGGGGAAGCAAACACCGATACGGTACCGAGGTTCTGCTTCAAGAAAAGAGGTCCCGGATCTAGCGTCGAGATCATCGATCTGGCATCGAACTCTGAGGAGCAACCGCTTCTGCTGGGAAGATACAATCTGGCACTGTCAACTTTGCTGGGGATATACAGTCTGGCACTATCGACTCTACTGGGGAGTGTATAATCTGAAACACATGCTTGGGGAAGCACAGTAGTGAGAACCTGCTGGGGATTGAAGAATCCAATGCTCGGAACCAGCTTTGCAAGGATAAGATACCAACTACCAAATGTTGAGGCAAAACATCTGTGATCATCTGCTGGGTACCTTAAGGAAATGCTCCGAGTGTACCTGTTCTGAATAGACGAATCAAAACACTTAAAATTTACAGCAACTTTAAATGTTCATTAAGCATATACCTGTAAAGCTCTTATGTTTCATGATGCAATGTTTATCAAAAATTCGGACGTCATTTTTGCAAACAAAATAGTAAAATGAAAATGAACAAAGAGATATACTGAATAATATGATTTTATTGATTGAATAGCCTCGGAATAGGCATTTACATCAGGAACCAATCCCTGGAAAGAGGTAATCGCACAAAAGATAAAAACAGAAATTAATCTAATGGCAATGTGAAATGGATTTCTATTGGTTTCCAATTCTGCTATGACTCGCTCGTCTTCAAGATCCTCCAGATGATCAGCTTTCTGAAAAAAGGTGATTGGACTGTTTCCTATCCTTCGAAAGTTTCCAATTATCAACATGAGATGAGATTCATAACCACTCAGAACGCATTCATTCGCTTAATCGCTAACTTTTGCCTGGATCGCCCTTTCGGGTTTTCAATCCACCGGGATACCCATTTTTGCCTAAGTTGCCTTTTCAGGTTTTCAACTTACCGGGTGTGCAATCTTTTCATTTTTAATCCCTAACTTTTGCCCGAACCTTTTTCATTTTCTTGGTTCGCCGGGATGCCCATTTTTTGCCTGGACTATTCTTTTTATTGTCCAGCGGGTCTATTTTATGTGAAGTATTTTTTAACTGCGTCTGAGTTCACAGGGGAGGTGAAGTCTTCGCCATCCATAGTTGCAAGCATTAAGGCTCCACCATCAAAAATCTTGGTGACAATATATGGTACATCATAGTTAGGAGTCCACTTGCCCCTGTGATCTGTCTGAGGAGGAAGGATCCTTTTCAACACCAAATCTCCGACTTGGAAGCACCGAGGATGCACTTTCTGATCAAAGGCTCTCTTCATCCGACTCTGATACAATTGCCCATGACAAATGACTGCCATCTGCTTCTCTTTGATAAGACTCAACTCATTGAACCTTGTCCGAATCCATTCAGCTTCATCTAACTTGACATCCAACAGGACTCTTAGAGAAGGAATCTCCACTTCAACAGGTAGGACCGCTTCCATACCATACACAAGGGAGTAAGGGGTTGCCCCGGTCGACGTACATACTGAAGTACGGTACCCATGCAAGGCAAAGGGTAGCATCTCATGCCAATCTCTGTACGTAACGACCATCTTCTGCATAATCTTCTTTATGTTCTTATTTGCTGCCTCAACAACACCGTTCATCTTAGGACGATAAGGGGAAGAACTGTGATGCTGAATGTTGAAGTTCTGGCACAACACCTTCATCATTTTGTTATTGAGATTAGAACCATTATCAGTAATTATTCTTTCGGGAATCCCATAACGACAAATGATTTCTTTCTTAATGAATCGGGCAACCACATGTCTGGTGACCTTCGCAGATGACGCTGCTTCGACCCACTTGGTGAAATAGTCGATGGCAACAAGGATGAAGCGATGCCCATTGGAAGCAGTCGGCTCAATCTTTCCAATCATATCAATGTCCCACATAGCAAACGGCCACAGCGAAGACATCACATTCAGAGGATTTGGCGGCACATGCACCTTATCAGCATAAATCTGGCATCTATGACACTTCCGAGCATATTTGAAACAATCAGATTCCATGGTCATCCAGTAATAACCCGCTCTCAACAATTTCTTAGCTATTGCATATCCGCCGGCATGAGTACCGAAGGAGCCTTCATGAACTTCCTGCATTAACATGTCCGCTTCGTGTCTGTCCAAGCATCTGAGCAAGACCATGTCGAAGTTCCTCTTATACAGCACACCGTCCTTGTTCAAGAAGAAACTGCCTGCCAATCTTCTCAAAGTCTTTCTATCACTGTTGGATGCCCCTGCAGGGTACTCTTGATTCTTCAGAAAGCACTTGATGTCGTGATACCAGGGCTTGTCATCAACTATCAGTTCAGCAGCAAACATAAACGCGGCCCTATCAAGGTGCATAACATCAATCCTGGGAGCATGGTTCCCACGAATCACCTTGATCATGGAGGATAGAGTAGCAAGAGCATTTGCCATTTAGTTCTCATCACGAGGCATATGATACAACTTCACTGTTATGAAGAAAGTCAACAGTCTTCTCGTGTAATCTCTGTATGGGACCAAATTAGGCTGGAGAGTATTCCAATCACCATTCACTTGATTGATCACCAGAGCTGAATCTCTGAAGATGTCCAAAGTCTTGATTCTCAAATCAATGGCTTGCTCAATACCCAAGATACAAGCCTCATATTCAGCTTCATTGTTGGTGCACTCAAAAGTCATACGGGCGGTGAAAGGCATGTGGGCACCTTTCGGAGTAGTAATGACAACACCAATTCCACTTCCTTTAGCATTGACGGCCCCATCAAACATTAAAGTCCACTTTTCATCTGGGTCAGGTCCCTCATCAACAACTGGCTCTTCACAATCTTTCATCTTGAGGAACATGATATCTTCATCTGGAAAATCAAACTTCATCGGCTCATAATCATCAATCGGCTGCTGAGCAAGATAGTCTAACAGAATACTCCCTTTGATGGCTTTCTGGGATGTATACTGGATGTCGTATTTTGTCAGTACCATTTGCCAACGAGCAACCCTTCCGGTGAGAGCTGGCTTCTCAAATATGTACTTGACTGGATCCATCTTGGAGATCAATAAGGTTGTGTGAGTCAGCATGTATTGTCTCAATCGCTTAGCAGCCCATGCAAGTGCACAATATGTCTTTTCAAGCATTGAGTATCTCAACTCGCAATCTGTGAATTTTTTACTCAGGTAGTAGATGGCATGCTCTTTCCTACCTGTCTCGTCGTGTTGACCAAGAACACAACCCATGGAATTGTCCAGTACTGTCAAGTACATAATCAGCGGTCTTCTTGGGACTGGAGGCATAAGGATTGGAGGATTCTGTAAATACTCTTTTATTTTCTCGAAATCCCTTTGGCAATCATCATTCCACCTGATAGCCTGATCTTTTCTCAACAATTTGAAAATTGGCTCACACGTGGCTGTTAGGTGAGAGATGAACCTCGCAATGTGGTTCAACCTCCCTAAGAAACCACTGACTTGTTTTTCTGTTCTTGGCTCAGGCATTTCTTGTATCGCTTTCACTTTGTCAAGATCCACCTCAATCCCTTTTTCGCTAATAATAAAACCCAACAGCTTTCCAGATCTCACCCCGAAAGTACACTTGTTCGGATTAAGCCTCAGCTTGAATTTCCTCAAACGCTCGAACAGTTTCCGCAGATTCACCAAATGCTCTTCTTCCGTCTGAGATTTAGCAATCATATCATCAACATAAACCTCGATTTCATGATGAATCATATCATGGAAAAGAGTCACCATAGCTCGTTGATATGTTGTCCCAACATTCTTCAGACCAAACGGCATCACCTTGTAGCAGAAGGTGCCCCATGGGGTTATGAAAGTTGTCTTCTCCATGTCTTCTGGTGCCATCTTAATCTGATTATAGCCAGAAAAGCCATCCTGAAGGAGAATACCGAGAACGGAGCCGTGTTATCCACCAAAACGTCGATGTGAGGTAATGGGAAATCATCTTTAGGACTAGCTCTGTTCAGATCCCGGTAGTTAACACACATATGTACCTTTCCATCCTTCTTAGGTACGGGAACAATATTTACAACCCATGGCGGATAATTGGTAACTGCTAGAAACCCTGCATCCAACTGTTTTTGCACTTCTTCCTTTATCTTGACAGCCATCTCTGGTCTCGTTCTTCTAAGCTTCTGCTTGACCGGAGGACAATCCTCTTTGAGAGGCAAACGGTGTACCACAATGTCTGTGTCAAGCCCTGGCATGTCCTGATAAGACCAGGCGAAGATGTCGACATACTCTTGCAACAATTCAATCAACCCCTTCTTCACATCACCTTCCAAAGCAGCTCCTATCTTGGTTTCTCTCTTGGCGTCCTCGGTGCCGAGATTAATCACTTCAACAGACTCTTGATGCGGTTGAATGACCCTTTCCTCCTGTTTTAACAACCTGGCAAATTCTTCAGGGAGTTCACAGTCTTTATCACCCTCTTCTTCAGCTTGAAATATCGGATTTTCAAAGTCGAAGCGAGCCATAGCAGAACCGTTATCAATAGGATCCGGTGATGTGCATCTGCATGAGTGATGGTATGTGCTTATGAGTGTGAACAGTGAGTGAAAACTAAACAAAACATTGCCAAATATCTTTTGATTTTTGGTTTTTGAAAACTGCAAAAATAGAAAGACAGTGAACAAAATTTTTGAATGCAAAAAGATGTCCTTTATTTATGATAAAAAATGCAGGTATCCACATAGATGAGCCCTACAATGAGTCATTACGCCCTGGGCGGAACGTAAGACTTGGACATGCATGAACAAACAAAGAAAATTACTCTTCAAGAAGAGTGACTTGGACAATCTCTTCAGAAGACCAATTGTTGATGACTTCACCCGGGATCCTTGGACGCACCCAGTTGTCGATGTCGCAATCACTATCCCCATCTCCTTCGTCGATTGCAGAGATCTGGCCGTACTGAATGATGCCAACACTGGAGAAAGTAATCGGCCCCTGACGAGTCTGAGGCGCTGAAGTTGTAGAAGTCAGAGCTGGCTGATACCCAATCCCGAACTTGTCTTCTTTCATCGGTAACTCCAACAGACGTCCCCAACCGGGGCAACACCTGAATTCACCACGGCTTGTGCCTGCTTGAAGGACGAGATAGAGGCACCTGAGTTGACCTCTTCCACTGGAGCTGCATCCTTGATCTGAACTGCCTCAAAGGCCTGACACAGGGTCTCATGAATTTCACCTTCTACCTCTACGTACTTGAATGTAGACAGGTTACTGACCAGAATGTCCTCCTCACCACAGACAGTGATAATTCTTCCATTGACCGGGAATTTGATCTTCTGATGCAGAGTCGAGGAGACTGCCCCAGCGTTATGAATCCAAGGACGACCCAACAGGCAGCTATACGAGGGACTGATATCCATCACATAGAAGACGGTGTTGAAGGTTTGTGATCCAATATGAACTGGCAATTCTACCTCTCCGAACACCGACCTCTTAGACCCATCGAAGGCTCTCACAACAAGATCTGAAGGATTCAAGATCAAACCTTCCACTTCTAACCTTGACAAGGCTCTCTTGGGTAGCACATTGAGAGAGGAGCCTGTATCCACCAGAACATGAGATAACACAGTGTCTTTGTATTCCATCGAGATGTGCAAAGCCTTGTTATGATTACGTCCAGCTGGTGTCAAGTTAGAATCAGTAAAACCCAACCCGTTGCTTGCATGAACATTTGCAACAATCCCTTCTAGTTGGTTTACTGAGATCTTATGAGGCACATATGCAGCATTAAGAACCTTCAGAAGTGCCTCCCTGTGTGCCTCCGAGCACAGCAGGAGTGAGAGAATATATATCTTAGACGGCGTTTGAATCAACTGATCAACTACCTTGTAGTCGCTTTTCTTTATGATCCTCAAGAGCTCGTCCACATCCTTCGTGAAAGTAGGCTCAGAGCCAGCCTGGGGCGCATAGGTACCCTCATTCATAGCTTGCTTGCCCTTGGCTTTCGCCGCGGCGTCACCATTATCAGCTTGGGTAACCGGCGGTGAGAACAGTCTACCACTCCTGGTGAATCGCCCGATTCCACCAACATTGTCCACTGCGGGATCTTTTATTCCGACTTCAGATTCAGACTTCTGATCCTGCACCTCTTCTATCTTCAGTGGCTGTTCCACTCCATGATCGTGCGTGTACACACTCCCCCCATAATGCCACGGAATGTCTCTTTCGCTGGTGAAAGGTAAAGGACAAGGGGTCGTGATAGTCATAGTGGATGGTCGCACTGGTGGCACTGGTTGCGCTTTTGGCATACTAATCTTAGCAGTTGGGTAGAAAATGGTGATAGTAGCAACATCACAGTCATACTCAGAAATCTCATTCATTGAAACATAAACGTCCGAAATATCGGAATCAAGTTCAATAGGTACATCAGAATCAACCATATTGTTTGGGATATCAGCAACAACATTGGAAAAATTAAATACATCATTATGAATTACAGAATCAGCAGGAACAACATCTGTGAATTCTTCAGCAGCATCTTCAAACACCTCTTCCTCAACCCTTTCAACAGCCTCTTGGACAGACAAGTCTTCAGCTTGGAGGATACCATTGTCGAGCAAGGCCTGGATACCCTGCTGCAGCTTCAAACAACCCTTGCTCTGTACAGCACAACTCAAATAACCGCTCCCACAACCGGAGAAACATCGGCCTTTAGCAAGTAATCTGTAATCTCCAACAACTGAGTCTTCAGCTTCAACACATCTTTGACGGACCTGGCTTCTTCTTCCACCATATTAACATTTGTACTACCATGTTGCGGCATATGGGATTGTTGACAACATTAGGAGCCGGTGCAAAGTTAATGGCCTTCGAGTCGATAAGGTCATGAACTACGTGCTTAAAAGCTTTGCAGTTCTCAATATTATGGCCAGGTGCCCAGAGTGGAAGTTACACATAGCGTTGGCATCATAACCCACCGGAAGCCTGCCAACGGGAGGAGCCAGGGTGCGTAATTGCATAAGTTGTAATTGTTGAAGGCTAAGAAGAAACTGAGCGTACGACATTGGAAGAGTGTCGAAACGCCTGTCCATCACCTTTTGCCTCTGTTGGTAGGCGGGTCTATTACCCTGTTGCTGTTGTTGGTACTGATTCTGTTGACGTTGTGGCTGTTGTTGTTGCACTGGTGCTGCAGCCGGAATAGTCACAGCCGCAACATAAGGCTGCTGATGGTAGTTTTGGAAGTTGTTCCTCCAGATACCCCTGCTCTGATATGAAGACAAAGAATTGGCATCCCCCTCTCTCCTCTTCTTCCCTCTAATGAACGGCTTCTTCACCCCTGATGATGATACAACCCCACTCTGGATCTTGCATGTCTTCAAATAGTTCTCCACCCTCTCACCGGTAGAGACAACATCAACAAAGTTGGAGGCGTTGCAACCCACCAGACGCTCCAAGTAAGATCCGGGCAGAGTGTTCATGAACATGTTGGCCATTTCCTTCTCCAACATAGGAGGCTGAACACGGGAAGCTGTCTCTCTCCAGCGTTGAGCATATTCTCTGAAGCATTCATTGCTCTTGAGAGACAGATTCTGAAGTTGGGTTCTGTCAGGCGCCATGTCTGTGTTGTACTGATACTGTTTCACGAAGGCCTCAGCCAAGTCTCTCCAGCAACGGATGTGGGCTCTGTCCAACCTCATATACCATTCCAAGGATGCCCCAGCTAGACTATCCTGGAAGAAGTACATGGGTAACTTCTCATCATCGGAGTATGCAACCATCTTGTGGAAGTAGGCTTGCACATGAGTCTTTGGGCAAGAGTTGCCATTGTATTTGTCAAACACTAGGACTCTGAATTTTGGTGGCACCCTCACACCTGGGACCAACCCCAGGTCGGCAACATCTACTCCGAGAGTATTCTGCCCCTCCACAGCCTTCAGCCTCTCCTCTAATCTTCTAAACATGGGGTCCATGCCATGGCCCACGCCCAAGTCCTCCTACATCAAGGTGAATTGATCCTCCTGATCATCCTGAATGGGTTGTTGATCAGGGTTAGCACGTGGGACCGGGATAGGCCCCGGTCCACTAGGTCCGTTAACCTCTCCAACTGGAGGATCAGTTACCGTCTCTAGTTGAGTAGTGGCGGGTTTCCTCTGTATCATCTGTTTGAGCTCTTGCTGTCCCTGAGCCACTCCTTGAACCACATCCATGAATTGGGTCATGCAGATCCTCATCTTGGCAAGCTCTGCTTGTAGGCTTTCCATTGCTTTCTGTTGATTCCTGCGGGTACCGTACCGGTGAATGACTGAATCAGCTATCCTGCTAGTGGAATACCAGACGAAATGAGAACACCGCAGCGATACCTGTTATTCAAGACATACTAATGAATATGCAAATGCGATGACATGTTTATCCATTCCAAAGGGTATTCTGTGCCTTGATTCCGGTCTCACATCAGGTAAACAGTGTAAGAAGAATGAGTCGTGGATAAATTTTTTTGAGGACCCTGACTAGAATCAAGAAGAAGATATAAACGCCTGGGAATAGATAAACATGTGTTGAATGATGTGATGCAATGCAGTGACATGGGAATCAGGATTGCTGTATCTGCTTGAACAACTGTCGGGTCACACTGTCTGAAGAGAAACCCGCTGAGGAATATAATACGAGATCAAAACTCTGCTTCAGAAAACTGGGTTGGTTGAAGGTTAAAGTTTCCTGAATTTAGCCCGCCCCTCACTGGTAGGTTTTAAGAACAGAAGTTCGTCAGCTTCTTGCCCTTCAGTCGAATAATACGTTTACCACTGAAGGTTTGGCATTATTACGAGACAAAAGACCTCCACTGACTCCCCTCAACAGGATATCCTAATAGCAAGTTCCCAGCCTCAGGGTCCTCGGATTGAGTAGCGAGAATGCGCCCACCAGAGCTAACATAAACGCGTCTCGGAGGAGAGGCCTCGGCTGAGTCCTCGGGAAATGGTCACCAGAGTCGACGATTTCTAGAGGAACATCTGTCGTTATGGAACACCCATAGGACAAAATATATCCAAAAGAAACCTCGTCTGGATGTGGGTCTTCATGAACGACTTAACGTAGCAACATGCCACGCAAGCCTCATGACTATCCACTCTAAAACCTGTGTGTATGCTCAAGCCTGGGTGGTGGGCTTATCTCTCATGGAACAACCCATCCCAACAAACAACCAAACCCCACAACAGATACAGCAATCATATGTATATAATGCAATAAGATAAAACAGGTAAATGCTGAAAGTAAATAACTGTACAAAAGAAAAAAACACCCAACAAACAAGAAACCTACAAAAGCTAGGAGGGACTCCCATAGGGAAACCAGCGTCCCCAGCAGAGTCGCCAGCTGTCGCAACCTGCGAAAAAACAACCGGTGAAAAAAAGAATGACAGGAGAGTCGCCACCGTGCGTTATTTATCCCAAAGGAGGGAAAGGAAACGCTCGAAAAAAACCTGGAGAAAGGAAAGGAAAAGACAAGGTCTCGCAACCAAATCTTGGATTCGGGAGTCGATTATACGAAGGGAAGGTATTAGCACCCCTACGCATCCGTAGTACTCTACGGGATCCACTCTTGTTGTTCTCGTCTAAAAGGTGTGTGTATATCTAAGATACTATTTACTAAAAGAAATGGGTCAAAGGAAAATGACTCGCACGGATGTCGCATCCACTGCATACGTATCTCATCTGAACATGAGAATCAAAGTCTTCGTAGCTCGGCTACCTATGGGTTAAAGAGAAGTGTGCTCGCTAAGACATCGCGTCTTATGCCTACGTATCTCATCTGGAATGAGAATCAGAGCAAAGCGTAGTTCAGCTAACTACGGGAACAAGGGTCTCGATTGCAACTAGGGCAAGAGAAAGGGAAGGTCTCGATTACAATGAGGGCGAGAGAAAAGAATCGTAACGAGGGTGAAAGCAAACAAGGATTAGTTGTTAATTGTCAGTCAAAAAACTCGGCAAGACATCGCGTCTCGTGCCTACGTATCTCATCTGAACATGAGAATCAGAGTTGCCGTAGTTCGGCTAACTAGGGGTTAAGGATTGCCATCTGAACATGGACTTACAAAGGAAGACATCAGTTGTGCCAAAGGAGAGTGGGCAATGTGTTCACGTCCTAGCAGTAGGTGTCGCAGCTCGCTGAATCGAGTCTTAGACAGTTACCTCTTTGCAATAGGACGGGTTGACATGCCACAAGATCGGAGACGCACGGAAGGTCTAAAAAAGTGGGGAAGCTCTGCCCTAGTGTTGTCATGTAATGTGGACCTATGTATTAGGATTTTCAAATGGGAGTATCTACCTAATGTTAGCATGCAAAGAATAAGGGAATTCTACCTATGTTATCATACAAAGAAAAAGGGAATTCTACCTATGTTATCATACAAAGAATAAGGGAATTCTACTTATGTTATCATACAAAGAAAAAGGGAATTCTACCTATGTTATCACACAAAGGGTTCTACCTAATGGGTGCTACCTAAACGGAACAAGAGTCGACGGATGGAGCAAGGAGAAGAGCCAGGGAGATGGCGATGCATGAAGCAATCGACTTACAGGGAGATGGCGATGCTAGAAGCAATCGACTTACAAGAGAAATGGCGATGCCTGAAGCAATCGACTTACAAAAGTGTGGATGAATACGTGCTGGTTCTGTTAAGTTTTGAAAATAATTACTCGACGTTGGATCGAGGTTTTGATCTTGTTTTGAAATGGTTATCGGATGTTCATTTTAATTATTGTATTAACAGATGAATAAAGAATGAAAGAATAAACATTATACACTTCATGGGAGAGGGGTACACTTGTTATGAATGGGGGTTGTTCATGGCAATCACACAATAAAAATATATGCCTCATACATCATACAAGTAGGCAACAGTTAATCAAACAAATCAAATAAGCAAACAATGTATAATCAAATCAAAGAATCAAAGAATGAAATGAAGGAGCATTTGAAAATGCATGAGAAGTATAAACATGTTAAGCAATCAAATAATAGAAAGTATGGATGAAAGAAACAAGTGTAACAAGTATTAGATGAATCAGACAGATGAAACTATGCACACAAAGGATCACTGAATAATTTAATCGGGAAATGATGCAAGGATCAAATAAAATCAAGATGAAAGGCCTCTAATACATGGCATATGAGATGAACAAGGTAGGATCAAAAGATCTCTTCAATTGCCCTAAGCAATCCCTAAGTCAAACATCAATCATAGAAAAGTCAACTGAAAAGTCAAGTCAACTTAAAAAATATGAAATAAATAGCAAATTAATCAAGAAAATTATGAAAAATTAAACTAAGTAAGGTGGGGTTAGGACATCATCATCCCCCCAAAATATTTTAAAAATAATGTGAATTAGTGTATAAATTAATTGAAATAAAACAGAAGTCAAATGAAAAGTCAACCAAGCAAACTAGGTCAAAAATAAATCCAAAATAAATTGAATATGGGAAATAAAATTCCAAGAAAAGGTCAGGTTGACCATGAGACATTGGTCAACTCTCATCCCAAAAATCAGAACCTAAAAATAATTCTAAGTCATGAAAATAAAATCAAGAAATAAATGTGTGTTAAAAAGATTCACTTGAAATAAATAACTAAAATAAAATATTAACATTAAAAAAATATGAAAATAAAAATTAAACTAAATTAAATAAGACTTCAAGAATGTGAAAAATATTTTTTTGGTATTTTTATGAATAAATAAAATATTTTTAAGAATTAAAAACAAAACAGAAAATAAAAATGAATTAAAAAAGAAAAAGAAAATAAATGTGTTAATGGGCCAGGCATGTGGGGGTGTGGAAAGCTACCAGCGCTGGCCCATGATCCATCCAAATATCCAAACCCAGCGTGACATGAATTAAGTGCACATTTAGTTAAAATAAACTCATGTAACATTGCTCAACCGATCATGTGGAGTTTAAGTCACTAAATGACAAAAGTGACGTTGGATGGCCAGGATTGGAAGATAGGCGCGCGATCTAGCGGTCTACGGAGTGACACATATTATCTTCTTCATGCAAACTAAACCTTAGGCCCATGCAGTGAAGGAAAACGCGAAAAACGCAACAAGCCTTCCCCATCTTCCAACGAAGATTGCTCATGCTATGGTTCACCAAATGGGATGATATAAAAAGCAAAGTTCAAGTGCAAAATGAGTAGAACACCATGGTGTCTTGTTTCAAATGAAATGGTAACTTAAACATGGTGAAAAATGGACAGTAAGGTGGTCACATGCACACGTCTACAACAGAAAATAATGTCACAAAACTCAAACTTAATAGCAATGCCTCATGTTGAGGGCTTTATAAGCATGCATAACATATTGTTAACATGGGAAACAACATAAAGCAAGCATGTAAATATGATGAACAAGCATGGAATGAACATGGAAAATATGATGAGAAAGCATAGCATGAGCATGGTAAGCATGGTATGAGCATGGAATGAGCAAAGCCATAATCATGGGAATGGATTAGAGAGCTTACCTAGTGGAAAACAGTCCACTGCCTCTTGGTATTGGAGGAATAGAGGAAGAAGGAAGATGCTTTGATGCTTGTGCAATGGAAGAGGAATGAAATGGATCTTTTGCTCCTTGCCTTGCTTGCTCTTGCTTAACTCGAAAATGGCAGCCACCACCTTAAGATTAGGGTTTCTTGTGTTTATATATATGTTGGATTTAAAGTGTCTAATGGGCTTGCAATGTTTGGTTTGGTTTATGAGCAAAATGCAATGCAAAAAGTGAGGTGTATTAGAAGATCTCTTGTTTTGGAAAAGGTTAAGTGAGTGAAACAAAAGCACATGGCCAAATGAGGTAAAGAAAAAGGGTTGGTCAATTTTGCAGCTTTATTGGTTGTCTTGGTCTGGCAAGGAAACAATCCAACAAGGTGACTTTGTGACCTTGTATCTTGATGAATACATGACCAAATGACAAGGCAATGCAAACAGTAGAAAGAGTGCATGGAGCTTAACATCTTTCATGTTGGGCACAAGTTGAAATGATGAGTGGAAAGAGGTGAAAATGGCCATGAAATCGTGTCTCATCATCTTCAAAATGGCTGGGCCAGTTTGGCCTAAATGCTACCTAAAAATTCAGTCCATGATGCCAACTTTAGATGAGTGCATCTCCCAAACCAATGATCCAAATGGGATGATTCCAAAAGGATGTGAAAGAGGACATGGCAAGGTATAATTGTTATGAAGAAAGTATTTTCAAAAGATGCCTTGAAGTGCAAGAAAACTGGCCCATAAGTCTTGACAAATCTTGAAGATTTTGGACTTAGAAAATTTTCTAAGTGTCCTAAAATAGTGTCTTACTTTGACCAAGCATAACTTTCTCAATTTTAATCCAAATGAAACAAAATTTATATCCCTAGAAATCTTGGAACAAGAGGAACAACTTTCATGTTGGAGAAATTTTCAAATGGAGCTTGCATCTTGATGGAAAATGGGCTTAAAGTGGGTGCAACAACCATGAAAACTTGCCCTAAATGGAAAGTCAACCATTTCCAAATTTAGTAACTTCTTCAATTCCTGATTAAAATATGAATCCATGATCTAAACTTGATCAAATTTCACATGTAAGCTCCCTTAGGCATGAATTTTTGAGATTCAACTCTTAAAATGTCAGGAGTTGACTTTTCTGGCCCCACAATTGACTTTTCCCAAACTATCTGATTCCCGATTCCATTGATCAATTGAAGCACCTCTGGCTCAAATAAAAAGCTGATTTTTTGTATGTAGACCCTTGTGGACATATGGAGGGCCATGGAAAATAGTTTCACCCAAGGAATCAGAAATAAACTGATTTTATGCCAAACCCTAGTTTAGGGCAAAAATGGTCGGGCATTGACTGCACTGCTTGCCAATGGATCTTTCTGAGATAATTGTGAATCTTCCTAGGCCAAGATGCCTCTCTAATCATGACATGAATGAGCCCCTCTATTTCCCACCAAAACCTTGCATGTTGCAGGTAGCCATGAAACCCTAATTTCTGATTAAGTGCAGATGCACACTCTGAGAGCTATGAATCTTTCACTGATGAACTGTGGACCATAATAAGATGCTTGGACCACCTTGAGACCCTTGAGACTTGTATACTTGGAGAATGAAGTCCAATTCTCAATCTTGCTTTGTGTGGGTTCCTTCTGTTAAGGAGTGATCAATCAAACCCTGATTTCCAAAGTCACTGATGCAGTATGCAATGAGTATGACCTAGTATGATGCTAATGCAATGTGAAACACAATCCCATGCTTCCAAGAAAAATGAAGGGTAAATTTTGGGGTATTACAAAATGGAAGAAGGCACGTCAAAGAAAATACGGTGAGTTCGCATAAAAGGCTACACACGAAGTAGCTGAAAAGATTGTAAGCAAATTCTTTTTTCAACAATATTATTTATTTTGGTTAAATCAACTTGGTAAAGATGAAATTTTATATGTGTTTAGGATTTATTGGTTAGACAATCCAAAGTCGGTATTTTCGTTCCAGAAGATCGTCATGGCATCTCGGTTGAAGCGATTGAAACCGAGGAGCATCATAGGCGTGTTTGTGGTCTTGGAAGAGGCATTGGCTTCAAGATTTTTTTGACGATCTCAATCAACTAGAGTAGTATACAGTAAGGAAGAGATTGAAGATATGGTCGCTGATATGTTGGTGGAGGAAAGGGATAAGTGGAATTAAGAGGAACGTTGGAAGGTGCAGACAGAGGAGCGGGATAGGGTGTTACAGGAGGTGGAAGAGAGGTTTTTGCAGCAAGTGCGGGAGCGGGTCCAGAAGGAGAAAAAGAAGCGAGAGAGGTTGGCTGAGGTGGAGCGAAAGAAGGCGAATGCTGAGGAGTATGAGAGGTTATCCGTGAAATGTACCTGCGATGTGCTTGAGGTATACGTATAAGTTAAAAAATTGTGTTGTATGTTGTTGTTATTATTGTTTGCATTTTAATTTTTGTATTGTATTTATGTTGTTTTTATGATGCAGAGATTGAGTTTATTGGGTTTACTCAATCAAACAAATTCAAATCATTTGGACATTCAAGAGAAAGTAATTAGTGGTACAAGCACAAAAGAAAGTTGTTATGCCCATCAAGACAATACTGAAACCATAATATAACAAGTAGATAAAATTCAGAGATTAAAAATAATAGTAGAGAGTCTTTCAGATATCTGTGAGAATATTCAATTAAGTCATGTTTCAAATCAATATTACGTACTTCCTAAGTCTACTATTAAAGATTTTTTGAAGGGGGTGAATGGCTAGACGTTACCATATTACAATTGTGGTGCTCGTAAGTATAATTTTTACATTGAAAATTTCTATTTATATTCATATGTTCTCATACTTTAACAATAAACATTTGACTCTTGTAGATACTTGCACGAGATGTGTGTTGAAAGGGGTTTAAGAAAGTATTTTATCATAGATCCAAATTCCATTAGCCTTCATGGTGGTACGGTAGCAAACAATATCAAGGTTTACTTACAAGACAGGTTGATAGAAGAGAACAAATAATATTATTTGGTCCCATTTTTCCATGCATAAGTATATATCAATTACTGTTTTCATTTATAAATCAATCTTATACATATTATTAATTATTTTGAATATTTATGCAGTAATCATTGGCAACTAATTATTATATTATGAGGAAAAATCTTGTAGTTATGTTTTGCTCTATAAACAATCCCCTTAATGAAGTTATGTTAAACACTTTGTGTGGATAAGTGGTATTAGTTTTTATTAAAACTTGATCTTTAGTTTTAAATAGTTTTTATGCGTGTTTAATTTTTACCGACATGTGTACGTAGAGCGATAGAGGTATACAGTGCAATGGAACGCGATTTAATTGGTAAAAGGGTAAGGATCCTTACCCCAAAAGTAAGTATTCCTTTTTCTTTTTAATATTATTTTATCAGTATGTATTACATAGAAACTCTACGAATATTATTTGTAGTCGAGAAGACAAACCGACAGTTATTCTTGTTGATATTATGTTATAAAACATATGCATGATACTGTCACCAGAGGCATTACAAATGGATGGAGCAAGCATAAGGTATTAGAATAATCCATATACATATAATTTATGTATATTTCTTAAGTTAATGTTGTTGTTGTTAGCTTATCATAATTTAAATTTTGTTCTAATTATAGAAGTTTAACGATAATACACTATTCTCACAAGAAGAGATAGATGATATCTAATCAATTTGGGTTGGTGTCCTCTTATCATCTTGTCATGAAATTTAACAAGAGTAAATTTTCTTTTGTTATAAGTTGAATTTGTACTTATATAGGTTTTAAAATTTTCATGTGTTGATGACAACAATGTAAATTTGTACATTTGATTTTTCCACAATTTAAATTTGTAATTCTGTATGAAAAAAGAATACCAATTTTATTATCTATATTTGATTGGTATTCTATGTTAATTTGGTATTCTGTAACAATTTAATAGTTTCTGCATGTGAACAAAATGATACAGGTCTTCCAGTAAAATGAGAATAAAAACAAAATTATATAGCATTAAAATTGATTAAGCCCTTCGGTTAAAGTAAAAATCCAACGTACAAACATATCTTATTATCTCGGTTATTTAATGAAATCGAGAGGTATGTTGTGCGCGCTAGTTAATTTTGAAAATAAAAATATGTTGTTGCTAGGGATTGAACCTTTGACCTTTTGCATTTTAAGCTCGGCTTTATAAACACCGAGGGCTAAAGTTCTCACTTTTCATGTCACCATTTGTTATCTCGGCATTGTAACCGAGGTGAAATCCATTTTGTGTCCGATATGGCATGTGTTATTTGTAGTAGTGGATATAGCTCTAATGTAACCATGGTGTAAAATAATATGATTCCCATTATGATGCTCTTGACTCCTATTTATGGAATTTTATGCTAACCTCTTTTATCTAGTTGAAGGGTTGATTGATTAGAGAAATGAGCTTCCTTTGGCTCTAATAAAGGGCTTTGATCCTCCTTGTATATGTTAATCGAAGGATTCTTTGTTTAATAGATTTTCCTTTTTTTTCTTGATTTACTTCGGCCTCAAATTCGCTAATCGAAGAACTCTTTAATTAGAAAATTTCCTAGTATACTTGTTTCCTTTGCTTCCAATGCACACTCTTTGTTTCTTTTAGGATAACTTTAAATTCTTAATACCTAGCATACAAAACCAATGGAATTTAGAATCAATTTCAATTATTCAAGGGAATCTTAATACGAGCACAAATTGGGGTTTTATGATTAGTTCCTTTTCAAGTAAGTGAATAAGTGCTTAGAAATGTATGTGATTTTCGAGTAAATTATGCACTTATCAACTTTACTCAAATTAGAACTTTTTTCCCTAAAAAAATATCCCTAAAATTTTAAACTTAGAAGAAAGCACCCATGATCTTCTTGATCGTAATCCTACCTTTGAGAAGACTCTTCATAAGAGTCGTATGATGTATCATTAAGTAAATTCTTGAAAATATCTCTACATGAATTTATACACGAGTCTCTTGATGTTTCCTCTATTGATTTATTGTTATTCTACCTCTTCTTTACATGAGACTTGATACGAGGAATCCTTGAAATTTTTTCCATACTTTGACTCTTCATGGACTCTTATGGATTTTATCTTTTCATCTTCTCCACTTTTAAAGATTATGCTCGTTGAAGCTTTAAAAACTTGGCTAGATGAAGTTTTTTCACAAGCTCTACTGCACGAGGTTTCATCATTTCTATTGGACGATGACTCTTCAGATGATCGTTCATCTATCGAGATTGTTCATTTCAAGGAGACTACTAAGGTTGATTATACTTCATCAAAAGATCCTCTTGGTGAACATTATTCTAATATTCTTGAATTTACTCTTTCATCTTTCAAAAGTTGGATCAACTCCTTGAGTTTATTGATGATCTCCTCCTTTCTAGATTCTTCTTGAAACTCAACATAGGCATGACTATCTTTTGAATTGAGGATTAGATTATATCTCTGATTCTAATTTAGAATTCTTAGACAATTGTTAGATACAAAACTTCTAATGCATCCTCTAAGGGTTATTATGTCAATTTTGCAAGTGTACTAATTGTATTAAAATGATAAAAATCTAAGTTTGTATCCACATGGATTGAGCTATTTTAAAAGGGAAAGTTACGTGCTATTGAAAAATAAACTTGGGGGTTTTCTTGAGTTATAGTGAAAATAATGAAAATGATAGAAATATATAAAATGAAGAAGACGACTGGGTTTTACTCGAATCCTCTGATTTCATTGTTGATGAATGCGTTTATTTGTCTAAAGCTGATTTTACAAAATTGCGACGAATTAGTGATGTCGTTATAGCCAATTCTTTGGCGTATAACTCATTAATTTAAACTATAATTCCATAATCCCTTAGGCGAGTTGAATAGAAAATTTAGGAAATTTACATTCGTTAACTCCTTAGCCACGACTAATAATCATTTATTCCTAAATCAATGATACAACTGAATAATTACTTTAGATCATGCTGATAGAGTTAAGGTCACTAATCCCTACTAACCTAAAATCAATTTGTGAATCTGTCAACACACAAAGAGCATTAAACAAAAGAGTAATTGAATAGAAAATATAATATCAACTTTTGAAAATAACACAAAACAAGTCATATGGTTCAACAAATAAATATTAGGTTCATCTCCTAAGACCTAATCAAAATTAGCTACTCATAGTAATAAAAGTTAATAAAATGAGTTTGGAAGAATAATACATGAAACTCAAGGATTAATTTGGTCTCCAATGGCTGAAAAATCAAATTCCTTATCTCCTGAATATCCTTGTCGTCACTTTCTAGCTCCAAAATTGTTAACCCCTAAAGAATATGTCTTTCTGCCCTTTTAAAGAACCAACACACGTTAGAAAAACATCCAACTATGGCCACAACCAATCTCGTTACGCCCATGATGCATTGGCAAAACTTGTATCACGACCACGATACTTTATGTCGTACCGCGATGAGATCCATTCGCTCCCATGATGGTCACGCACAAATTCCAGTGATGAAATGTTGCTTTCCTTTGCTTTTTTTCTTATAAGTTTCACAACTCTTCTTCCTTATTCCACTTCGTCAACTATTCAATGTTTCTTCTTCAAATTAACTCAAAAATAACTTGAGGCAATCAGAAATGTTCGTAAAAATTATATGATAATAGAGTGTCATCACAACCCCAAATTTATTTTGTTGCATGTCCTCAAGGAACTCATTCATAACCACGACCTTCCTCATGACTTTGTGCTTATCAAGCTATTGATAATCATTAATGATAGCAAAGTTAATCACTTCTATTACTCGCTTGGATTCATCATACTACAAAGAGTTTTTCTCCAATTTTCCATGTACTCAAACTTCTCTCAATCTCACTGTTCACTCATATTGACATAACATAGTAAACACTAATTCACGAATAGTTGATAGCAAGCATATGGATTTTCAAAGTTTATAAAGTTTTATCACTTTCTATTCTAAAACACGCTTGTGAGGTCTTTCAAAGGTTGTAACACAGCTTATGTCAAGGTGGGATATATTTGGCTAGTAGATTTAATTCCTTGGAGTTAAGTATATGCTAGCTTCCTATTTTCATATCATCCTTACATATTCCTTGTTTGTTTTTACTTTTGAGTACTAGAATTTTGACTTTCTTTTTTCAATTTTTTCAGAAGCTCTATACTTTACTTTAGAATAATTTTTTGTTTCTATTCATGTTTTTATTCTTGAATTCTAGTACCCCAACTCCAAACTTAAATCGTGGGTTATTCCATAAGCAACCCCAAATTTAGCCTTTTTCATGTATCGTGACAAATTATAGGAAAATACAATCTACCTAACTCCAAGAAGAGGATGGAAAGATTTCTCTTTCAAATCGATTGGCTAAATTCATGGTTAAGTCATTGAAATAATGACTCAGACTCAAACGGTTTAACAACAGATAAAATTTATTTTCGAATTCACATAAGAAAGAGTATAAGTTAAAACAAACAAATTGCCTCATAAGTAAAGAAAATCCTAACAGATGAATAATTGTATAGATACTCATACAAGAAAGATGGTAAATAGTGGAATTATTTGGCTTAAACCTTACTTGTTGAGGTATCTGGTGATTGAGTACATGATCATCAAATATTACTCTTCTTAGTATTTTGTCTCTTTGCTTTGGAATTTCTTTGACCACTATGCTATTTCTTTGTTCTCTTTTCTTGGATTTTTTTCTGGTATCTTTGTCCTTTTTGTCAATGGTAAGGTATCATACTCAAAATTGATAAACAATGAGGAAATAAACTCATTTATTAGTTAAAGCAGTGAAAGTTTTATAAAAGGGGAAATCATTCATTAAAACAACTAACACTCTTGATCATTTGAAAGTATAAAAGGGAAATGACTAAAATTTTTACAACTAAGACGAACGTGAAACGCCCGAATCACATATTATCAGGGTGAATATTGTTGTGCATATCCTCCGTAGTCTCCTCAAACACTTGGTTTTACCTTTCCCGGGTTGTTCTCATATGATCTCTTCTATTAGCCAATGCTTGATCTTGCTATCTGAAATATGCTTCAATATCCTATGAAGTTGCGAACCACTCCCTCAAATTTAGAACAGACATATGATTTTTGTGCTTATTGAAATATTCTTGGAAGTTCTATCTGAAATGGGGTGGCACAGCATACAAACTGGATGAAATATCATTTGCCCAACTTGCCATGCCAATGGTATGCTCTTCAAGCCTTTATAAATGATTATGAGTTGGATGTTGCTGATGTGAATTTGCTTGTTACAGTTGCACGCCAGGATGATAAAATTGCCATTGGCCTTCTTCTGGTACTCCTCATTCACCATCTCTCTGAACAACACATATTGGCATCCTTCGCATGAAAACACAATTAATTATAAGCATCAATGAGATATTATCGTCATTTGGATGACTTTGTATACATGCCAACCTGCACAACTCGTTAGTTATACAAAAATGGACACAAACACGTTGTGGTGCATCAACCATGGCTTTGATATTTTATGAAATCAGGTGCCCAATATTGATAGTTTCATGGTGCAATATATCCATCAAACCAAAAACTCTTTTTACGATAAACTCTGAAGTGTTTGAGGCTTCCTCTAGAGTTTGAACAAAAAATGAGGCCCATGCTTTTGGGTTAGGACGCATATATGCTGGGATGATCCTTTGAGGAATGCCATACATACCAAACCATTCCGCCCCAGGTCGACATGATTCATCCTTTATAGCTTCCCATCCTTCATTATTTGGCATGTAGTTGCCGCTCTTTCTCTTTTGAACACCGCATAAACCTTAGGGACATAAATGAAGTAACACGTTAATTATATTAGCGTTATAATCAATAAATTTACCTTGCACATAATATGAGTAATATTTCAGATAATGATTGAAAGTGTTTGCATAAAACTTTAAGCCAATTGATTTTTTAGTCTCTTAAATGAAGTTGTTATGCTTGATCCAACGCATCTCCTCCAACATAGTAAGTAGTTCCTCATACCCTCCGAATCATGAGGATCAAAAGCTCTTTATTGAACTACCTTGTATTTCTTCACCTTTAGGAACCTTTCTGCGTGTGCCTAAGTGAGAATTTTGTGAGTTAGGTATGTGTTTTCAACCTGAGTTAGTGGATCAGATGATGTAGAACTGATACGAGGGAGTGCTTTCGAGGCATGTTGACTGAAAGCAACTTAAAATTGAACTTTTAGAGAAATAATAAGATGAAATTAAGCTTTATTAGAGAAAATATAGTAAAATAAAGAGTTGAAAGAGAGTGTTCAAGTGTTGTATGTAACAACCCAATTTTAGTATTTATTTCTTATATTATTATACTATTTTATTTTATTTATTTGGGGTGTTAATTAATTAATTGATTGTTAGGTAGTATAATAATTGATTATATTAATTAACTTGGTGTGTTAATCAATTATTTAGTTGATATGAGATATAATGAATAATTGAATTAACTGACTTAGTGTGTATATTGTGTTGGTTTAATTTATTCGAACTAAATAGAGATATAATACTATGTCTTATTGGGCCTAATAATTAAATTAGAGGTATCATTTCTTAAGCCCAAATATAATACTAGGATAGTAAGAGGTGAGGAGAGTGAGAAGTAGCACTCACTTGGTCATTTCACGGCAACAGAGAAAGAAAAGAGGAAAAAGTAAGGAGAAGAGGGGAAGAACAATGGAGAAGCTAGTGTTTCCAGAAAATTGAAGAGGTAAGGGGGAGAATCCTTATTATTATGGGTTAGTATAATTTGGTCAATGGGTAGAAATATGTTTAGGTTGAAATCCCTAATTTTTATGGTTTTTGAAATTGTTAGGTTTTGATGAGTAATCTTTGATTTGTGATGATTAATTGCGTTTGGAATTGATATATGGGTGAAATTGAGGGATAGATTGAGAATTCAATTTGACATTTTTTTTATACTGTAGCGTCACTACTTGTTTTTCTTTTCTCACTATATACTATATAGCACCACTTCTCCATGCCACTTAGTTTATTAAAGTTTATTAATTAGTTGTTTTCCTTTTGAGAAACAGAACAATATAATACTTTTGGTGAGTGGTCATAAGTGTTGTTTGGTTAAAGTCATTTTTCCTATAAAATGTCTCACTAGCTGTTCCATTTAATTTCATAGTATCCCTTCTTATACTACTATTTTTATTACTTAGTTGTTTTAATTAGTAGAAACAAACAGTATAGCTATATTATATTTTCTGGTGCACTATAGCTAAATAATAAGGGTAGTGTTATAGTTTAGACAATGGGAAGATAATGTAATTCAAAACAGTCCCATTTGACCGAATTAGCTGAATTAAACGGTATAATTAGTTGTCCGGAATTTGATGAAACTTTACGTGTTAGCTAAGTTTAATTAGTAGATTAACGTGGTGGTGTTATTTTGTTGAAATTGTGATATTTTACGAATCGACCGAAATTGTGTTTGATTTAAATATTCTTTATAAATAAATGTTGATTTTGTGATGGAAATTGACACACATTTTAGGAATAGAATATAAGTGAATTAAATTAATATAGTTTGATGTTAATTGGTTAATTAAATTAGTAGTTGAATTAATTTCAATAATTCTAATTGATTGGAAAATACTTGGACTTGGATAAATTATTTGGTGTGTCGGTAAATTACGGTATCTCGAGAATTTGACCGTAATTGTATTTTTGGCATGAAATCTAGTGATTAATTGTTTGATTGTGAAAGTGTGTATTCATATATATTTGGCAAATTGTGAATTAACATGAGATAATATAGTTACTAGTGTTAATTGGAAATTGTGTGCGTATTTGATAATTAGCCTATATATGTGAATAGTATATTTGTTATGAATGTGTATACGTACAATTGGTGGATAATTTATAGAGTTGAATTATGGTGATACGTGGGATGTTAAGATGGTAGAGATGATCTTAATTGCATATATTATTGGTATTTGTACATTCATTCATGGCATGGTCGGTTTTATGGTGGAAGCGGTGAAACTGTGGGTTCACATGGTAATAGACGTTGATCCTTGAATGGAAATAGGCGTAGAAGACGCTGATCCTTAATTGGAAATAGGCGTAGTGGCTTCGATCTTGTCCGGATCAGAAGTGTGGCTTGGATTCTAGATATTGAATCGGAAAGCGGTGAAACGTTGGGTTCACATTACGGTACCACATGCATAGAGTCACATGTCTTGCATTGAGTCACATTAGAGTTATGTGATAATTGAATATATGCATTGATGTGATTGTTATGTGTGTATGAGATATGATAATTGAATTTGGTGATGTTCGGATACATAACTTGGTAAAATATGTGATTATGTGATAATTATAGTTATGTGTATATTTGGGAATATAGCATTGGATTTTAATATTATACTCCTTGAGTTTTGATGTATGCTTGAAACATGTGAAATAAATATTGGTTAGTATTACTTACATGGTTATACAAGGTGTGATGAATTCTTTTAATTGTTGATTTAATCATTGTGCTTTATTATACTTTCTTCATAATGATTCGCATTCTCACCCTTCTGTTTTAATGTTGCCCTCGTTTGGCGACATGCAGGTTCTGACGCTTAGTAGCTCACTCGAGATTTAGCCGGAGAGCTTCCGTGTTTTGTTTGGAGACTAGGTAGTGAGTCAATGCTCTGGTCATGTAACACTGGGTAAATTAGTAGTATTGAACTCATGTCTTATTTGGATATGTATTATGTTATTACTTGTGAACATGTTTATTTGCAATTTGCTGTTTGAGAGGCCATAGTGCCAAATATTCTGGATATGGTTTTATTTTATCTTGAGGAGATTATTGAGAGATGATCATGGTATGGGACATGAATCATTTTATGAAATACATGAGTATTCATTATTTTCCGCTGCGAACGCATATTCTTGATGATTCATGATATTTGAAATGTGTTATTTTAAATGACCAGGTGTATTGTATATTGATGATGAATGATGTTGGTTTTTGAAAACGTCGATGTGACGCCCTTTTGTTTATATGCGTGCTTATTCACTCTGATTATATGTAAGTATTTCGGGGTATAAAAAGGGGTGTTACATTAGTGGTATCAGAGCATGGTCGACCACTTGGTCAATAGTCGTTAATGTTTTCTAATCCTGTTGTATTTGATTTGTGTATCTGACACGATCGATACTGTTTGTCTGGTTGTTTGGATGTTTAGGACGATGGTTGCAGGCAGGAATGATGATGCCATTGCTGAGGCGTTGAGGATGTTGGCTGGCTCCATTGGTCAGATCCCTTAAACGAATGCTGGTAACCGGAATGGAGATGATGATGAGTTCCGTGCTTTGGGGAGGTTCCAGAGGAACAATCCTCCTGTCTTTGAGGGTGAGCATGAACCTGATAAAGCTCAAGCTTGGCTGAAGGCAATTGAGAAGATCTTCAGAGTCATGAACTGTACTGATGCTCAGAAAGTGCAGTTTGGTACTCATATGCTTGAGAAGGAAGCTAAAGATTGGTGGAACAACACTCTTCAGAGGTTTGAAGAAGATGGCATTGAGGTTACTTGGGCTCTTTTCCGTGATGTCTTCTTGGAGAACTATTTTCCAGAAGATTGTCGTGGGAAGAAAGAGGTGGAGTTCCTTGAATTGAAGCAAGGAAATGGTATTGTTGCTGAGTATGCTGCTCGATTTCAGGAGCTTATCAAGTATTGTCCTCATTATAATACTGCTAATGCTGAGAGATCTAAATGCTTGAAGTTTGTGAATGGCTTGAGACATGATATCAAGAAGGCCATTGGTTACCAACAGATTACTCATTTTGCGGAGTTGGTTAACAAGAGTCGGATTTATGATGAGGATAGTAGGGAGAGTGCTTCTTTCTACAAGAGTTTGAAGGGGAAAAATCAGGATCGTGGGAAACCGTATGATGACAAGAGGAAACAATCTGGTTTTGGCAAGAAGCCAAGTGGGGGAGGATCTTCTACTCCACTTAAGTGTTTCAAATGTGGTGTTGAAGGTCATCGTGTTGTTGATTGTGGTAAGGATTCTGTGACATGTTTCAAGTGTGGCAAGAGTGGTCACAAAGCAAACAAGTGTGGAGTTGGTTCAAGTGTGACTTGTTACAATTGTGGTGAGAAAGTTCACATTAGTACCAAATGTGACAAGCCGAAGAAGGAGCAAGCGAAGGGAAAAGTGTTTGCATTGTCTGGTGCGGAGGCCACTACCGATGATAAGCTAATCCAAGGTACTTGCTTTATTAATGGTACACCTTTGATTGCCATTATTGATACCGGTGCAACACATTCTTTCATTTCTTTGGATTATGCTAAGAGATTGAATCTTATATTATCTGATATGCGTAAAAGTATGGTTATTGATACACCTGCTATGGGTTCTGTTTCTACTTCTTATGTGTGTCTGAATTTTCCGTTGAGTATCTTTGGTAGGGATTTTGGAATTGATTTAGTTTGTCTTCCTTTAGAGCAGCTTGATGTGATTTTGGGTATGAATTGGTTAGAATTTAATCGGGTGTATATCAACTATTTTAAGAAAACGGTTATTTTTCCTGAGGCTGGTGCTAAGGAAGATTGGTTTGTGTCTACTAAGCAAGTTGATGAATCGGTGCAAGATGGTGCCGAGTTGTTTATGTTGTTGGCAACTTTGGATATTCGTGAGAAGAGGACGATTGAAGAATTGCCAATAGTTTGTGAGTTTGCGGAGGTATTTCCTGAAGATATAAGTGATTTACCGAAGGAACGTGAGGTTGAGTTTTTGATTGATTTAGTTCCTGGAACTAGTCCTGTATCGATGGCTCCCTATAGAATGCATGCTTCTGAGTTGAAAGAGTCGAAGAGTCAAATTGAAGACTTGCTTGAAAAGAGGTTTATTAGTCCTAGTGTGTCGCCGTGGGGTGCACCTGTTCTGTTGGTCAAGAAGAAAGAAGGTTCTATGAGATTATGTGTTGATTATAGACAACTGAACAAAGTGACGATTAAGAACAAGTATCCACTTCCGAGGATTGGCGATCTGATGGATCAGCTGGTTGGAGCTTGTGTGTTTAGCAAGATTGATTTGAGGTCTGGGTATCATCAGATTCGTGTAAAGGCTGAGGATATTCAAAAGACTGCTTTTCGGACAAGGTATGGTCACTACGAGTACTCCGTGATGCCTTTTGGTGTGACTAATGCACCTGGTGTATTTATGGAGTATATGAATAGAATTTTTCATGATTATCTGGATAAGTTTGTTGTTGTGTTCATCGATGATATATTGATTTATTCTAAGAGTGAAGAGGATCATGTCGAGCATTTGAAGGTTGTGTTATCGGTGTTGAAAGAGAAAAAGTTGTTTGCTAAACTCTCTAAATGTGAGTTTTGGTTGAGTGAAGTAAGTTTTCTTGGGCATGTGATTTCGAGTGGTGGTATTTCTGTGGATCCTAAGAAGATTGAAGTTGTATCTCAATGGGAAGCTCCTAAGTCTGTAGCTGAGATGAGAAGTTTCCTTGGTTTGGTTGGTTATTATAGGAAGTTCATTGAAGGATTTTCTAAGTTGTCGTTACCGTTGACGCAGTTGACTAGGCAAGGTCAAGCTTTCATTTGGACTTCGCAGTGTGAAGCGAATTTTCAAGAGCTTAAGAGAAGATTGACTACGGCTCCTATTTTGATTTTACCAGATCCGTTAGAACCTTTCGTTATGTATTGTGATGCTTCTTTGTTGGGTTTGGGAGGTGTTTTGATGCAAAAAGGGCAAGTGGTAGCTTATGCTTCAAGGCAACTTAAAGTTCATGAGAGGAATTATCCGACGCATGATTTAGAGTTGGCCTCCGTTGTGTTTGTGTTGAAGCTTTGGAGACATTATTTGTTTGGATCGAGATTTGATGTGTTTAGTGATCACAAGAGTTTGAAGTACTTGTTCGATCAGAAAGAATTGAATATGAGGCAAAGAAGATGGTTGGAATTCTTGAAAGATTATGATTTTGGTTTGAATTACCATCCTGGAAAGGTGAATGTTGCAGTCGATGCATTGAGTAGGAAGTCATTGCACATGTCTATGTTGATGATTCGAGAGTTTGAATTGTTGGAGCAATTTAGAGATTTGAGTTTGGTTTGTGAAGCGACGTCTTCGTGTGTTAAGCTTGGTATGTTGAAGCTTACGTGTGGCATTCTTGACGAGATTAGAGAAGGTCAGAAGTCAGATTTGAAATTAGTCGATGTTATGACATTGATTAATCAAGGCAAAGATGGTGACTTTCTGATTGATGAGAATGGTATCATGAGGTGTCGTGATCGAGTTTGTGTTCCGGATGTTGCAGATTTGAGAAAGAGGATTCTTGAGGAAGGGCATAGAAGTGATCTGAGTATTCATCCTGGTGCTACTAAAATGTATCAAGACTTGAGGAAGATGTTTTGGTGGAAAGGTATGAAGAAGGATGTAGCGGAATTTGTGTATTCATGTTTGACTTGTCAAAAGTCAAAGATTGAACATCAAAAGCCGTCTGGTTTGATGCAACTGTTATCTATTCCCGAGTGGAAGTGGGGTAGTATCTCTATGGATTTTGTTTCGGGTTTACCGAGAACATCGAGTAATTGTGAGGCGATTTGGGTCGTTGTGGACAGGTTGACGAAATATGCTCATTTTATTCCGATGAGGATGGATTATTCGATGGAGAGACTTGCTAAGTTGTACATCGAGAGGATTATGTGTTTGCATGGTATTCCGTCGAGCATTGTTTCGGATAGAGATCCGAGGTTCACTTCGAGATTTTGGGAAGGTTTGCAAAGTGCTTTGGGTACGAAGTTGCGTTTGAGTTCGACATATCATCCGCAAACTGATGGTAAAATGGAGAGGACTATTTAGTCACTTGAAGATCTTTTGAGGTCTTGTGTTTTGGAACAAGGAGGAAATTGGGATAGTTTCTTGCCTTTGATCGAGTTTACGTATAACAACAGTTTCCATTCGAGTATTGGAATGACACCTTTTGAGGCTCTTTATGGTAGAAGGTGTAGAACTCATTTGTGTTGGTACGAATCGGGAGAGAGTGTTGTGGTTGGACCCGAGTTGATTCAAGAGACTACGGATAAGATTAAGATGATTCAAGAGAAGATGAAGGCTTCTCAGAGTCGTCAAAAGAGTTATCATGATAAGAGGAGGAGGGCTCTTGAGTTTGAGAAAGATGAGTATGTGTTTCTTCGAGTTACGCCAATAACGGGTGTTGGTAGAGCTTTGAAGTCGCGTAAGTTGACGCCGCGTTTCATTGGTCCTTATCAGATTTCCGAGAGGGTAGATGAAGTGGCATATCGGATTGCATTGCCACCGTCTCTTTCTAATCTTCATGATGTGTTCCATGTGTCTCAATTGAGGAGGTACATTGCGGATCCATCGCATGTTGTTCCATTAGATGATGTTCAAGTGAGGGATAATTTGACGGTTGATACATCACCTATGCGAATTGAAGATCGAGAAGTGAAGAATCTTCGTGGTAAGGAGATTGCTTTGGTGAAAGTGATATGAGGTGGAGCCGCAAATGGCAATATCACTTGGGAACTCGAGGATAAGATGAAGGAATCGTATCCGGAGTTATTCGTTTGAGGTAATTTTCGGGGCCGAAAATCTTTTAAGTGGGGGAGAGTTGTAACAACCCAATTTTAGTATTTATTTCTTATATTATTATACTATTTTATTTTATTTATTTGGAGTGTTAATTAATTAATTGATTGTTAGGTAGTATAATAATTGATTATATTAATTAACTTGGTGTGTTAATCAATTATTTAGTTGATATGAGATATAATGAATAATTGAATTAATTGACTTGGTGTGTATATTGTGTTGGTTTAATTTTTTCAAACTAAATAGAGATATTATAATACTATGTCTTATTGGGCCTAACAATTAAATTAGACGTATCATTTCTTAAGCCCAAATATAATACTAGGATAGTAAGAGGTGAGGAGAGTGAGAAGTAGCACTCACTTGGTCATTTCACGGCAACAGAGAAAGAAAAGAGGAAAAAGTAAGGAGAAAAGGGGAAGAACAAGGGAGAAGCTAGTGTTTCTAGAAAATTGAAGAGGTAAGGGGGAGAATCCTTATTATTATGGGTTAGTATAATTGGGTCAATGGGTAGAAATATGTTTAGGTTGAAATCCCTAATTTTTATTGTTTTTGAAATTGTTAGGTTTTGATGAGTAATCTTTGATTTGTTATGATTAATTGTGTTTGGAATTGATATATGGGTGAAATTGAGGGATAGATTGAGAATCCAATTTGACATTTTTTTTATACTGTAGCGTCACTACTTGTTTTTCTTTTCTCACTATATACTATATAGCACCACTTCTCCATGCCACTTAGTTTATTAAAGTTTATTAATTAGTTGTTTTCCTTTTGAGAAACAGAACAATATAATACTTTTGGTGAGTGGTCATAAGTGTTGTTTGGTTAAAGTCATTTTTTCTATAAAATGTCTCACGAGCTGTTCCATTTAATTTCATAGTATCCCTTCTGATACTACTATTTTTATTACTTAGTTGTTTTAATTAGTAGAAAAAGAAAGTATAGCTATATTGTATGGCTTGGATCTTGTCCGGATCAGAAGTGTGGCTTGGATTCTAGATATTGAATCGGAAAGCGGGGAAATATTGGGTTCACATTGCGGTACCACATGCATAGAGTCACATGTCTTGCATTGAGTCACATTAGAGTTATGTGATAATTGAATATATGCATTGATGTGATTGTTATGCGTGTATGAGATATGGTAATTGAATTTGGTGATGTTTGAATACATAACTTGGTAAAATATGTGATTATGTGATAATTATAGTTATGTGTATATTTGGGAAGATAGCATTGGATTTTAATATTATACTCCTTGAGTTTTGATGTATGCTTGAAACATGTGAAATAAATATTGGTTAGTATTATTTACATGGTTATACAAGGTGTGATGAATTCCTTTAATTGTTGATTTAATCACTGTGCTTTATTATACTTTCTTCATAATGATTCGCATTCTCACCCTTCTGTTTTAATGTTGCCCCGTTTGGCGACATGCAGGTTCTGACGCTTAGTAGCTCACTCGAGATTTAGCCGGAGAGCTTCCGTGTTTTGTTTGGAGACTAGGTAGTGAGTCAATGCTCTGGTCATGTAACACTGGGTAGATTAGTAGAATTGAACTCATGTCTTATTTGGATATGTATTATGTTATTACTTGTGAACATGTTTATTTGCAATTTGCTGTTTGAGAGGCCATAGTGCCAAATATTCTGGATATGGTTTTATTTTATCTTGAGGAGATTATTGAGAGATGATCATGGTATGGGACATGAATCATTTTATGAAATACATGAGTATTCATTATTTTCCGCTACAAACGCATATTCTTGATGATTCATGATATTTGAAATGTGTTATTTTAAATGACCAGGTGTATTGTATATTGATGATGAATGATGTTGGTTTTTGAAAGCTTTTAGTTTTTGAAAACGTCGATGTGACGCCCTTTTGTTTATATGCGTGCTTATTCACTCTGATTATATGTTAAGTATTTTGGGGTATAAAAAGGGGTGTTACGTTGTACAGAAGGAATGCTTCTTGTTCCTATTTAAAGTTGCCTTTCAGGCACCCATCGTGTCTGCAATTGCATATATCGCACCCATGATGCCAACGGTCCTTTACTCAAAAGTTACTTTTGCAACGTTATAATCGCGACCGCGAATAAATAGATTGTGCCACGATAGGACTCGACCGCTGCCATGAAGGTCAACATCACGCTCATGAATTTTCTAGCAGCGGATTCACTTATTTGCTCATCTTTTTTTCTACTTTCCTCTTTTATCTTCATTCTTTTTCTATGTCTTTCATACTTCTTCACCCTTATAATTGCTATAAAATAAAAAAGCATCAATACTCACAAATAACATGAAATTAAAATACAAATGAAATTTAAACTATTTTTCATCTGATGGGTTGTCTACCATTAAGCGCTTCTTTATAGTCATTAGCTTAACTTATGCTTGCCTAAGGTTCTGCAAGTATTAGAGACACATTTTCATCTGGTATCTCACCTTTAACATATGGTTTCAATCTTTGGTTATTGATTGTAAATGTGTCTGCATCTCTAAGATCCTGTATTTCTACAGTACCACTAGCAAGTACCTTTGTTATAATAAAAGGATCAGACCACTTAGACTTCAACTTACTGGAAAATACTTTAATCCTAGAGTTATATAGTAGAACCTTCTATCGTGGTTGAAAGTCTTGTTTCACCATATTCTTATCATGATACCTTTTTATTCTCTCTTTGTAAATCACAACGTTCTCATAAGCTTGAGGCCTTATCTCTTCCAACTCATCCAGTTTCAATAACCTCTTATTCCCTGATGTTTTCTCATCAAAATTCAAAAACTTCACTGCCCAATAATCCTTGTGTTATAGCTTTATTGATAAGTTACAAGCTTTCCCATAAACTAGTTGGTATGCAAATAGTCCTAAGTGAGTCTTAAAAGCGGTCATATACGCCCAAATATAGTCATCTAACTTATTGGACCAATCCTTCCGCGATGTAGCAATTATTTTGTCTAAAATTTATTTCAACTTCCAAATTATACTTTGCAAACACACCTTCCAAATACTTGTTGTAGAAGTTCATCCCCCATCACTGATCAAGACTTTAGGGACTCCGAGCCTAGCAAAACATTCTTTTTTAGGAAGTTAGAAACAATGTTGGCATCATTAGAGGTACAAGCAATGTTTTCAACCCATTTGGTGAGAAAATCAACACAGACAAGAACATAAATATGTGAATTTAATGGTGGGAAAGGGACCCATGAAGTCAATTCTCCAACAATCAAATGGTTCTACTTATAACATAATGTTAGGTGCATTTCGTCCCTTTTTGAGATATTACTTGTTTTATGACATTCAGGACACTGTTGAACATACAACTTATAGTCTTTAAATAGATTTGGTCACTACAAGCCATTTTGGAGTACTTTAGCTACAATTCTTTCCTCATAGTGGTGGCCTCCATAAGCTAAGCTATGACAATACATCATAATATTTCTTGCCTCTTCACCTGCTACACACTTGCGAATCAAACCACCATGACTAATTTTTTTTTAAAAAAGTTTCATCCCACAAATAGTGATTAGCCTTCATGTAAAAAAATTGTTTTGTTTTCAAGTGTACTCCCCGGGAACATTTTCCGTAACTTTGTAGTTTTCCATATCAGCAAACCAAGGTCTTTCGCTGATTTCCATTAAGTGCTCATTCATAAATTCTTCAATAATGTTCTTATCCTTCTTAGTCACTTCACTATTTTCCAAAGTGGAGAGGTAATTAGCTTACTACATTTCCACACCCTTTTTATCTTGATTTCTAAGTCAAACTCTTGCAACAATAGTATTCATCTGAGTAATTTCAACTTAGAGTCTTCTTTCTTAAGAAGATACTTTAATTTCTGTGAAAATAATAACTTTTGAACCAATTATATAAAGCCATAATTTTTCCAATGTGAATACCACAACTATTAACTCTTTTTTAGTGGTGGTTTAATTCAATTGATTTTCATTTAAAACTTATCTAGCTTAATAGATTTCATGGAAATATTTCTCATGGCGTTGGCCAAGAACTGCTCTTACCGTGTAATCACTTGCATCACACATAAGTTTAAAGGGAAGTTCCCAATTTAGAGCGACGATTACAAGTGCAATAACCAACTTGTCTTTAATAGTAGAAAAAGACTTTAAACATTCAGCATCAAACTCAAAAAAAATTCTTTCACTAGGAGGTTGCAAAGAGGTTTTGCAATCTTTGAGAATTCTTTTTGAACTGCCGGTAAAAACTTACATGTCAAAGAAAACCTCTCACATATTTCACATTAATAGATGAGGGTAATTTTTCAATGACATCTCTCTTCACTTGGTCTACCTCAATAACTTTTGATGAGATTGTGTCTTAAAACTGTGTAAAAGCTCCACAATGGTTCTTGAGTCAGCCTGTGTAAAAGTTTTGTCAGTTCGAGATCATCCCGGTTGAAATATTTATCAGTTTCTGAGTTTATCATGGTGTAAAAACTCAGTTGGTTCGAGATCAACCCAATAATAATCTTGGGTTGCTTCGTAGTTACCCTGTGTAAAACCCCAGTTTTGTTCAGAGGATAGCCAACTCAAAACTCCGTCTTGGTTCTAGATCATCCCATGAAAAATATCTAATTGGTTTTGAGACTAACTGCTCTAAGCCTTGTTCATTGTTTGGTTAGAAGTTATCCTGAAAACCTAATTTCCCTGTATAAGGGGATTCATGGGAATAACCTTCTAAAAGCTGATAATTTTAGTAGATACTCTCAAGAATAATTCTTGGGGATATGATTAGGTCTTTTTGGCCGAACCTATATAATTCTCTAGTGTTATTTTTCTTCCTTAGTCTCTTTTAATTTCTAGTAATTTTCTTTTCTTTGGTTTTTCCTCTGCTGATTTATTCACGTGTTTTATAAAATATTTTCAAACTCTGATTTTATAAATGATTTTTTAAAACCTCTACAATTCACCCTATCTCTTATGTATGGATCGTATATCAAACATTAAGCTCTACACAAATTAGAAACAGTTGCTTAAAGCATGTATCTGAAGAATTCTTTAAATTGTTTAAAGAAACTATCAGAAAGTAAGAATTAGAAAATGAAATCAAAATGGTCTCTCTCATCAAAAGATCCAAAGAATCAATTAAGTAAAGAAACAAAGCTCTAACTCCTTGAAAATCAAAGGTTCCTTAAAGGTTTTATTTAAATTACTGATTAGAGAATAAACACGAAAAAATCTGGTTATTCTTCTAACAAAATCTAAATTACCTAATCTTCTTTATTTTTCTACTAACTATTTGCTAAAAATATGAATTTAAGAAAGGAGGTCAGAAACTAAAAGGGGGAGGTTTCTAAAGCAATATGGACCAAAAATCCTTTTAGGCCCAAAAGAACCCCAGAAGCTAATAAATCTTGCTCCTTATTAAATTAGACCTTAGGGTTAATCAATTAGGAATTTTTGAATTTCAAATTTGGCGTCCTCTAATCAATTAAATGATATTGTTTAATCATTTAAATTTAAAAAGTTGCAACCGTCTTCAATAGGCAATTAAAATTCCATTAGAGTAAATAACCTTATCAATTAGAAAAACTTCTATTGATTAAATGGCTTATATAAATAGGTAAACATGTATTACTCTTTTCTCCATCTCTCTTATCTTCATCTTCTTGATACTTTCTTTCTTGCTCTCTTTGCTTTTGATATTTTTGTGTTTCTAATTCATCATCAGTACCAAATGGCACCCAAGAAAATCCGTATCATCGCAAGCTTTTCATCTCATGTTTATAAATCTAAAGATTTCTCTTGTAAAAAGCAAGAAAACCACTTCAATGATAACTTTATCAATCATCATCTCATCAGTCCACATCATGGTGATGAAAGTTACTTTCGAAAGTTTCAATTCTTCAACTCCTTCAATCAAGTAGGTTTAATGAGCTTCATTTACAACAAACCTGGGGAGATGTTTCCAAGGTTGGTAAGGGTGTTTTATACCAATATCAACTTCAAAGATGGGGTAATCACATTTGAGGTATGTAAACCCCATATTTCTCTTACCATTGAGGAATTTGCGGATATTTTTTATTGACCTCTTTCTAGCTTCTTCTTCATTTATGATGCTCCCAGTGCAATTAAAAACTTTGATATTATCTCTTATAGTTGACCAACATCGGGTCAAAAATCTCCCCACACAACAAGACTTACGACTCTAAAATTTTATTATATTCACTATATTGCCACCCATGTGTTAATTCAAAGGAAATTCAATCTCGGGAAATTGTCTAGGGCCGATGTTGTAGTCACTTGGATACTAACTGAAAACCTCGAGACCAACTAGGCTAATGGGGTAGTACAACACATGTTGAACTGCTAAAGAAAGAGGAACACATGGTTACCATATGGTGACTTGATTACTAAAGTTTTGATGCATGTTAGAATCAACTTAGATGGGAAACATCTTATGATAAATGCATAATAATTGGGAAGCACATTTTGAATTTGATGTTGGTCAAAGCTAAACATGGAGTTTTTATGCATAATAAGGTTGCAAATCAAGCTTCACAACAACAATAATTTGCACCATAAGCATCTCAGAAAGAATGGTCATTGACCTTAGAAAATTTTGATTTTGAGATACCTGATCTTCCTCCTACTAAAGCTCTGCTCAACACTATTCTGATCAACACTCAAGATAACAATAGAATGCTTCAGAGCATGTCACCAAAATAGCTTTCTTTGCAAATCATTTGGCTAACTCCAGAGTGCCAATTCCACTCAGGTTGTTTGGTGATGATAACGATGAAAGCAATGAGTTTCTCTTTTTAATTTATTTGCGTGTTTTCTCTATTTTGCTTGTTTGCTTTGTTTTTTTTTGTTCTTTTCATTCAATTTATAATCCCTAATTTCTTCAATATATGAATGTTGTTTTTATCATTTATTTAGCTTAATAAATATGTTTTATGTGACGTGTGTCTGCTTCAATGTGACTTTTTTTTATCTATATGTTATCTTCCTCCTTCTCGCTTTTTGATAATGATAAAGGGTGAGAAGCATACTCTTAGTGGGAGTAAAGTATAATCTATTTATCAATTAGGGGGAGTTAACGACTCTATTTCTTTTCATCTATATCTATCTTGTTTACCACATCCGTCAAAGATGTGTTGCCTTCAGCAAAAAGGGGAAGAATATGGTTATATATGCCGTGAATGCCAAAGCCTTCTAAAGGTTTACATAACGAAAACTAGACAAGAAAAATTAAAATCACAAGTATCATCAATCAAGAAGCAAGCTCAAAGCAAAGTATCCAATTTCCTATTTAAAGAGCTAAAAAGAATAAAACCGGTCAAACAAAAGGAACATAAAGATATGAAAGCTCATCTGATTATGTGCCTAGTGTTTTTATCTTCTATTTGATCAGTTGAATGTAAATTAAGCAAGAGAAAGTTCTTCAATACTAAGGTGATGCTTACACGCACTAAAATCTTATTAAACTCTTCATATTTTTCTCAAAACTTACCAATTGTGGCAAGTACTTTAACGATTAAGAAACAATTGTGATCAATTAGGAAAGCTCATTGTATAATTGATTAAACATTTATCTAATCGATTAAGGCACAAGTTCACCTCTTAATTAATTAGAAAGCATTTTAATCTATTAAGTTATGTATCAGATTATGGTTTCCTTTTTTGGCTTAGTCTAATCGATTAGGCTTTTATTTCTAATTGATTAGACAACATTCATGCCCATGATTGTTGCCTTTTTTAGCTAATTTTTTCCTATTTAAAAAGTGATTTCCTCATTTGAAAATCACAATTTTTCTGAACTATCTACTTTTCTATCTCACTCATTCTCATTATGTTATCAATTTTCTTCATTGGAAATCACCTTAGTGTTGAGAGAGTGAAAAACTTCAACTGAGAGATGTGTTTTTATGTTATTGTGTTGAGTTTGTGTATTCAAGAGCTTAACCCTCATATGATATGGTAATAGACTTGAAGGTTGCATGCTAAACATGTAAAAAAAAAGCTCGGGGTAAAGCTATTGGGTTGAACCTATGTAAAAGCTCAAGTTGTTGATAGTGGAAATCTCAAAAGGAATTTTTGGGGACAAGAGTAAGTCGTGTGGTTTAAGGTCGACAAAAATTCCTTTTGAAAGATATTTTTGGACGTGGAAGTGAAAAGGTGTGTGTATATTCATACCCTCTTGAAAGATATTTTCAAAATAATAAAGCATCCAGATGAATTCTTCTAGTAAAAGAAAAAGTTGACGCTTAGATATATTCTTAAAAAATTGAGATAAAATGATAATTTTCCAATTATAAATTAATGTACTATTTTTTATTCAAACTTGTATTAAGTTAGAGGATTAGGGTACTTTAGGCAACTTGATATCTTGGCTAAACATATGTTAAATAATATATCTAATAATTATATTAGTTTTTTAATATAAATATCAGTGGGATTATAAGGAGTTTGATTAAGCCTTACTCGGTGGTTCATGAAACTATGAACCCAAACAAAAATGAAGAAGCATTTGAATCGAATGACACGTCAGCACCTCTTTCTCCAACATTCACCACGTGGCATATTCACATCCTTATAAAGAACCTCTCAATCCGCATGTCACAAGTACCATACCACACGTGCACCATGTTCAAGTCTTTCACTACGCATTCTATGTTTAACCGAACATTTTCTTCATCATCATCATCAAGATCTCTAACAACCATATCCACCTTCTCTAATTTCACTTCCAAAAACAACACTCATCACTTTCTTCCTATTTTTCCATCAACTCACAGAGTCCCTTCCATATCCTTTCCCACTAGCTTCTCTGTAAGAATGGCTTCCGGTGAACAGAAATTCCCTCCTCAAAAACAAAACACACAACCTGGGAAAGAACATGTTATGGATCCACTACCTCAATTCACTAATCCTGACTACAAACCATCCAATAAACTTCAAGTATATCTATACATATTCACCTTCAAGTATTGCTTGCTTGTACAAGTTGTATGTACTATACATATACTGAAAGAAAACTTGATGTTTTTTTTTTCGATTTTGTGTGAAATTTCAGGGAAAGATAGCTGTAATAACAGGAGGTGATTCTGGAATTGGACGAGCAGTGTGCAATTTGTTTTCATTAGAAGGTGCTACCGTGGTGTTTACGTATGTGAAGGGTGATGAAGACAAGGATGCGAAGGACACGCTAGAAATGATCAAGAAATCAAAGAGTGCTGATGCTAAGGATCCATTGGCTTTAGCAGCTGACTTAGGGTTTGATGAGAATTGCAAGAGAGTTGTTGATGAGATTGTTAGTGCGTATGGACACATTGACATTCTTGTTAACAATGCAGCTGAGCAATATGAGTGTTCATCCGTTGAGGAGATTGATGAACCCAGGCTTGAGAGGGTGTTCCGAACAAATATCTTCTCATATTTCTTTATGACCAGGTCAGTAATTCTGAATCACAGACACGGTCAAATTATTATCAGTATCGATATATCGATGTGTCAGATGTTATTACCAGTATTGACATGTCAGGCATGCATTGAAGCACATGAAGGAAGGGAGCAGTATTATTAACACAACATCAGTGAATGCATACAAAGGACACGCAAAACTACTGGACTATACATCTACAAAGGGTGCAATTGTGGCATTTACAAGGGGACTATCACTTCAGCTTGTGAGCAAGGGAATAAGGGTGAATGGGGTGGCACCTGGACCTATATGGACACCATTGATACCAGCATCTTTCAAGGAGGAAGAAACTGCTCAATTTGGTGCTCAAGTTCCTATGAAAAGAGCTGGTCAACCTATTGAGGTTGCTCCCTCTTATGTCTTTCTTGCCTCCAATCAATGTTCCTCTTATTTTACTGGACAAGTCCTTCATCCCAATGGTAATTAGTGCCCCTAATGTGTACATTTATTAATTTATTGTAGAAGTTTAATAATTGACATTGACATGTTTTTTTTCCAGGTGGAGCCGTTGTGAATGGTTGAAGATTTAGGAATATTACTTTATATGAATAGAAAGAGAAACAACAGTAGGGTAGTAGTAGAGTGCTACCAAATGTGTAAGCTCTTATGTTAGAGATGGGTTTGGGAGGAACATGAGTTTTTAATTTAACCGTGAAAACCTATACAAATAAATATGTATTTTTGGACAAGAGAAATGTATGTAAAAGAATATGCAGATCATTATGTATTAAGATTGAAATACCTCTTGACTTTGACTTTGACTTTGACTTTGACTAGACTCTTGTTATGGAATATATACATGTTTTTTTATCCGAAAATATATATACATGGTACTCTTGGTTCTAACTTGACAATTGGGAAAGCCTTGTGTCAAAAAGCTGTTTCCTAGTCTTTTTATAATACAACCAAATTTACACGTCTTTAAATCTTAGGAATATTAGGAATAAGTGAGAAAAAAAACGAGAACTTTTAGTAGGAATAAACTATTAGGAATAAATAAAAATATTTAAAATTTAAAAGCAATTAACTAAAATTAGATAACTTTTATAAAAAAAATCAGATTAATATGTTTTTTTTTCTTTTAATAAGAAACGATTGTTAAATAACTTAAATAAGTAAATTTATTATATATATATATATATATATATATATATATATATATATATATATATATCGGTTCGAAATCCAGGAATTATCTTAGTAGATGACATCTATATAAGTGAAGCATAGTAAAGTCACACATCCACTAAATGCAATCTCGTAACATGCGTTTTATACAGTGCCACCTTGTCATCATCAGCTGCAGCCTGTTCTGATCTAAGGATCTCAGTCTCATATATTTTTTTCAGGTATTCAAACCTAGTATGAGCACCATTGATTTTATCTAACTCGTCATTCGTCTCCCATGGACCAGTTCTCAGATAGTCTACCATCATCTGATGTGTCTCGTCTTTGGTAATCCTCCCATGATCTAGGAGTCCCTCTCTAATCAGAAGATGTAGCAAACAAGAGACATCATCGAGTGTGATAGACATCTCACCAAATGAGATATGAAATGATGAGGTCTTCGAGTGTCATCTCTCCATTAATGCATTAAGCATCTCGTGGTTGACTGTACCATAATCGGTCATGCACAAGTCCTTCAGGTCAGATAAGGACAAAAATTCCTAAAATCAATCCCCATTCGACTGAGGCAAGGCAGCAATCTTCCGTCCGTGGTTAATATACTTCTGCGGATCACACTCCTGAATAATCAATGTCAGAAATTTGTCAATTAAAATTAACGTAAATAAAAAACAATGACTTCAAGTAAGCTACCTCTTCGTCCCAAATATGCCTGGAAGTATGGTCTACGTACAGAGGCAGTAATGAGAAATCAATAGAGTTTCCTCCAAATGCCTCTAGCTCATCATTCGTAACAATCTCATTCTTTGAAGGTGGCACTGGATCAACAATATCAATAGTAAAAGGTGACACAGACTCAAAAGCATCTAAAGTAGGAGGTGGCACTGGTGAATTCGCTATCTCAGGCGTCTAAATAGGGGAAAACCTAGCGTCTGCGGGAAGATGGAGGGAGTGATGCGCCAGATGGTGAATCTCGTCTCCTACGGAAAGAAGAAGAAGAAGATGAAGTGGCATAATGAGAAGCATGAGACTCAGAAGTAGATGACTCTGCATGACTAGAGGGACCAGGAGTCTTTGGAGTCTGCTGACTCTTCTTCTGCCGCACTGATGCATGATAAGCAACCCTCTTGTGCCTCAGTTTATCGTGTCTATCAACCATTATGCCTGTAAGCTAAAGTAAAGAAGAGAATTAATGCAAGCAAACAATGCCACAAGTAAGAAAATTAAAAAAAAACATTAAGAAAATTTTAGAGATGCATCTCCGAAATCTGGAAAACTAAAACATTGAAAATTTCGGAGATGCATCTTTGGAATTTCTACAGTACCTCATGCAATCCAAAAAAACATGTTTTTATCATCCTTTTTAGCCAACAAACATCTAATACACTATGTTTAAACTATCTTAAATACTATTTTTATTCATTTCTAATCTTAATCATCGATTTTTACTCATTTACACAAAAACTCAAAAATTTATCAAAAACTCAAAAAATTTACAAGAGATTGATGTTCTGATGTTGTTTCTGATGTTAGAGATGTTGATTAAAATTCCCTTGAGCCTTTTTGATTGAGTTTTGACTTGGCGTAGAGAAAAAAGTTGAGAGAGTTTGAAGTCGAGTTTGAGTAAAATGAGAAATGGTCAGAAATGAAGGATCTGACGCGATTTAACCTCCAAAATATTTCAAAGATGCATCTTCGAAATATTTTAACATTAACTGAGATTTTAGTGTATCCGGAAATGCATCTTCGAAATCTGAAGACATTTATGTATTTTTGCATGGTGGGCAAAGAAACTTATAAGGTGCATTAAAAAATCTTTAAAAACTATTTTCTAGGATCCATGCTCAAATAATAAGATAACGGGCTTAATAACTTTTTGGACACGTGTTGTTTAAATATGATATGAAACATCCACATTGATCCAACTCTACTTTAAAGTTTGAAATTATTTTAAAAATTTTAATGTACCATATATATTTCTTGGATACCATGCGGAAATATAAAAATATCTTCGGTTGATATATCTCAGGATGCAACCCATGCATACATAACTAATTCATTTTTTAGCAACCTCAAATACATCTCAATTTTATGATTTAAATTATTTTAGAAATATATTTTTAAAATGTCTCTGAAAATATATTTCTGGAACTAAAAAAAAAATGAGATTCCATCAATAACTATGTTCTAATTTTAAGTAGTCTTTTAATTTATTTTAGTATTTTTTTAAAATTAATTTATATTAGATATATTGCAAGTTTAAGTCAATTTTTTTTTTGTTTTTATTTTTAGTGTTAATAATTTCTATTTCTAATTTTAACAATAATATTTGTAATATTTGTAATGGCAAACGCTTGTCATTTTCCTTTTTTTCTAGGATGACTTCGACTATCCTCAAATTGTGTCTTAATGAGATTCAAATTGTATCTTTTATTGAGTGTTACCAATTTTTAATTCTAATTTTAACAATAATATTTGTAATGGCAAATGTTGTCATTTTCCTTCTTTTTTATTTTTTTAGTTTCAGAAATACATTTTTAGATATATTTCAAAAACATATTTTTGAAATAATTTAAGTCATTGAATTAAAATGTGGTTCAAAAAAGAATGAATTGTACGGCATGAGATGTATTAAAGATGCATCTCCAAAAATTAAGAACAATTTTAAATTTTTATGTGATGTTTAAAAAATATATAAAATGCATTAAAAAATCTCTAAATTATTTGATTTGTTAAGGCCTTGTTTGGATTCAATCTGCAGGTAAAGTCCCATAAGAGCCTACTATCAAAGCTGGTGTTTCTTTATACAATTTGTGACAATTCTTGATACTGCTAGACATGATAGAGAAATGTCCTCTCCAATGGAAAGTTTATTGAGTCAAATTATTGTCAAACTAGTGACTGTCTAAATTATTTTATTTTAATGGTTTCAAAATGAATTAATAAAATAGTGATAATTTATGAACTAAATTAAATATTTATTTATTAAATATGACTAAAAAGAATTATACAGAATAAACTTACCTAAATTTTAAATTCATATAAAATTAGTACAAATTTTGTTTGGTTAATTTTATTTTATTACTGTATATACACAGAAAATGAAAGACTAAAACGTGTCTCTTCTTCAAAAGTTTTCTAAAACTTCCATAAACTTCTTTATTTCAATTTGAATATATAAAAATTTGCTTACACTGACTTTCATTGCAGTTACAAAAAAGTAACTTAATTATGCTCTCAGCTATGCTGCTTGTTTCCTATTTTTCTATGTTATCATAAATACTCTCTACAAGGTGAAGCAAGAATCCATCTGCACCATTCCTGGCCACAAGAGAAACTGATATAGGAAGGTCATTATACATCCCTAGCGGTATGCTTACCTGCAAAAAGTGTTGAGAAAAGAAAATCATATTTAAATATAGAAGAAACAAGAATCTTAAGTTTTTCACAAACACGCATAAAGAACAACCTGGCAAAATCCAGAAACTCCAACAATGGACAGCAGGCTAAAAGCTCTTGCGCGGAAAATCTCTAATTCAGATGAATTTGTTTGTAGTTTAGGTGGAGGCCCTGGAACCGTCGGGATCACGAGAACACCTAAATCCTGAAATTTTCACACAAACTGTAAAACTGACTTATAGACAAACTATGCATGCTAAGTGTGTGTGTGTGAGAGAGAGAAAAAGAATACCCCAAGAAGAGAAGTAAGGGCATCACGCAACTCCCTTTTTATAGAATGACAGATATCAGTATCTTTCTCTGTTGTGCCTAGAGCATCTGATACACGTTCCGAAATTCCGGGGCCTAAATCAGGTTTGACTGCATTGATCCATTCACTGTGGTTATTCTTAAACTCATACCTATGTCACAAATAGTAAAACAAGAAAGGATTCAAAATTTAACTAACTGAAATATCCGCAATATCTAGAAGATTAGGGATGGTGTAGTGAGTTATACCTCTGAAGTAATCGCATCGCGCTTGAAAGTGCAGCCAGTGATGGAATGTTGTATACTTGATTTGTGTTTTCTTCACTCATGAAATGTTTCAAACCCGGAACTTTGGCCTTCACATATTCACCAAGGATTTCACGCCTTAATACATCCTCTGCAGCCGTGGATAGATAGATACATCGACAAAATTTATCAGTTTAAATAAAATTGGCTGAAACAACATATAAATATACTGACTTGAAATCAAACATTTACCGCCATATAACTTCTGTACTGCTTTGATGACAGTCTGTGGAACCACTTCGTAAGGAACACTTGAAAGCTGAAAACAATCCTCTGCGATGATAACCTGAGTAGGTTTAACAGGTGTGACCTGTGGAGATTGCAAAAGTATATGTCCAACTCTGCTTAAAATCTTGGGATCCCTAGCAAACCATCCTAGATGTGAATAAGAGAATAAGAGAATCAATCTCGAGAATAAGGGTTCAACATTTTCTGAAGCTATATTTTCAAGATCACTAGATATGCTCCATGTAACTACCGAGATTGTGGATTATTACCTACAGTATCAAAACTTTGTGCCATAGGAACAACTCCCGATTTTGAGATAGCGCCATGAGAAGGACGAAAACCAAAAATCCCACAATATGATGCCGGCACCCTTACACTTCCTCCTGTATCAGTTCCTATAATTTTAACAAAATGTTTAGATTATTAATCTCATGAAATGGAAGAGTATTCTACCTTTAAAGGAAAAACATAACAGTACTTCTAATTATCAACTAAGTGGTGCTCAAAATAGCTCATGCAATGGAAGAATGGCTGACCCAAAGAGAAATCAACAAGCTTTGCACCAACTGCAACAGCAGAACCACTAGAAGATCCTCCGGGAACTCGGTCTTCTGCACAAGGATTTCTAGGTGTTCCATAGTGTATATTTTCTCCGTTTATACTGTCAAAATAGAGTACCTCGTTAAACAACTAACATAAGTAACATGTTGAATATATGCACATGCCCGACAACAAAAATTACAAATAATCAAATCATATTTTACCTAATAAACAAACTCCTATAGACAATCTTTAGAATGGGTGAAAATATTTACTGACAAAAAACAAAACCTGTAAGCCATTTCATCCATGACAGTTTTACCAACACAAGTGGCACCAGCACTAAGGAGAGCCAAAACTGTTGGAGCAGTAGAAGTAGCAACCTCATGAGTCTTTGCCCAATCAGGATTCCCAAATCCAGCTACATACCCTTTCACATCAAATCTGTTTGACAAAGGCAAACAAAAACATCAATCAATCTAAAGATATATGGATTCAAATACGCGAGTTAATTAAGTATGTGTTCACTTCGAAGGCAGGAAAGTTTTCATACTGTGAATTTTACGAAAGTGACATAGTTTACTTACATGTCTTTGACTGCAAAGGTGAGTGAATTCAAAGGAAGATCAGTGGAAGAAGAAGATGGTGGCAAAATGAATTTCTCCATGAATGCTCCATAGTCTGAGGCTGTTTCCATGTCTGTTGCAAAGCTACTGTAACACACTTACAACCACCCACGGATGATAACAGCAGCACCTCTTCACTGGTTTTGTGAGTCAGAAAAAAACTTACAAGGATTGATTAAGGAGCTTCTCTTGTCAGTAGCAGTTTCACTGTTTGTATGATTATTTTGAAGATAGCCAAACAACAAATTTTGATTGGCCTATCCAAAAGTGTGACACAACCACCTACCAAGTTTTTTGTCCTTCTCTTTGTATCCAACAAAGATATTGCATTTTTTATTCTTTTCATATCATTCTTTAATTCATTCAGTTTTTTTAACTCAATCTCACTGTGTAAATTTTTCCCAACACTTAGTTTTCTCTATATTTACTTAACCATGTCATTTATTTTATTTTCCACATTTTTTAAAAGGTCATCATAGAGATAAAACTTAAATACTGCTTTTAAAGCTTTAAATAAATCTCATCTTCTAAGCAAACTTTGTGTAGTTGAAATTAGTCCAAAATCTAAGTTGGTAAAAGCCTAAAATCAGGCTTTTGATATTCCATGGTGGAAACTAAATCTTCCAACATAAGATCTAGCTAATGAAAACTGTCAGTATAATAATTGTAATACCCGTTAAAAGTATATGTTAAAAAACTTCATGCCCGTGGATGAAGATTTGCACTGTAACTAGAAAGGTTGAACTCACAATAGTGCTCTTTGATATGTGTAAATTTTACATATGTGCCATTTGAGGAGCAATCACATTATTCAAGAATTACAACAAGCAAATGAGGATAAAAATAGGAAGAGGTATCTACTCATTTCCATCAGAGTCATCGTCAAATATGTAGAGGTATGGAATCACAGTAGTGCGATCAATCAATTCATTTTGAGAAACTTCAGTGTTTTCCCCAGGTGAGCTCCAACCTAATCGTTGTATGTAAACTGCATCATAAGCTTCAATATTCAATCCTGAAGCAAGAAATAGTTGAATCTCATACACAAATCTGTCTGTTCTTGCTCCCAGAAAAGGCCTGGCTGCTTCAGAGACCGACATCATGAACTCTTCCTGTTTCTTTTCAGGTTCTTTTGTGTGCAGCTTCTGTTCTTTACTGAAAGATAGAGAATCAACAGTAACCAGACCATCACTCTTTGTCATACTCATATGAGATAATGTTATATCAACTTAAAATGCATGAAGAAACTTACCTTGTCCATAACGGTTTTACCACACCAGAGATATGGTGCACAATGATGTCAACATCCTCTTCCTAAAGATTAAGCAAAAGGAGACATGAGTCAAGATAAGAGCCATTTCAGATTGCATTATTGGTAAGAGCACTTATGAAATTGTTTAGGAAAGCTAATAGAAATAGCTTATGACATGTTCATAAGTTGTTTTCAACTTATTTTCATAGGCTCTCCATGTTAGCCTATAAAAACAACCTGTCTTATATGAAAAAATTGACTTTATTGTGTCTTTTGTTATACACAAATAGAAAAAGCTAATACATAAACACATACATCATAAGTGCTTAATTATGTTGTTTATCCAAATAGGGCCTAAGCGTACAAGTTATGAAAGAAAACTATAAGGAAATTTATTAACACATTGCATATAGCAGTGCTAAAGAAAATGCAACATAATGTAGTTAGTAGGTGAAACGCATTGGTAAGGATGAGAATCATTTACTCTGGAATAAACCATCAATTTAGTCCCTAAACTATCATTCTCTCCAATTTAAACCCTAAGCAATAAAAATATGATAAATAGTTCACAAACTAAATGAAATCCGTCAATTTAGTCTTTTACAACAACAGTTAAGCCTTATCCCACTAAACGGGATCGGCTATATGAATCAACTTTTGCCAAAATGTTCTATCCAGGATCATGCGTCAATCGAAATTGTTAATCTCGAGATCTTTATTAATAACTTCTCTTATAGTTTTTCTAGGTCTTCCTTTACCTCTAACTGTTTGACTCCTCTCCATCTGATCTTCTCTCCTTACCACAAAATCTACGGTTCTTCTCTCTGCATGCCCAAACCACCTAAGTCTATTTTCTACCATCTTTTCTACTATAGGTGCTACCCCAACACTCTCTTTAATATTGTCATTTCTAATCGTATCATGTCTAGCCTTACCACACAACCAACGCAAGAATTTAGTCATTTAGTTCTTACAATATATGAAAATCCTTCAAGTTAGTCCTTAACATCGTAATAGGAGGGACTAAATTGATGGAGCTGGATGATAGTTTATGGACTAAATTGATGGTTTGTTGATTCCATTGTCTGTGGTGACATGAGAGGCAATGCACAAACAATGCACTAATCTGGAAAATGAACTAACCTGGGTAAGTGCTTGAATTTCCCTTGTTAACCAAGTTTGAAGCCAGTTGTTTGGCTGATTATACTTACGAGATTTCCAATAGAGTGATACATTGAATATGTCTTCTAAGAAACCTAGAATTATAAATATAACAAACATTCCACACTAATCAAATTACATACACTTACAGATACAGACAACTTTAATGATGAATAAAAGGTGGTAGAATAGATTATAGAAGACCTTGTTGAGTATAATAGCATTGTAATCTATATCTGTGTGCTTTTGATAACACAAAACTGCACATACAAATTATATAAAATGAGAATTCTACTAAATTTTGAAACTTATATAAAAAATAAAAAATAAAAACTAATTAAAAGAGGCATAGTGAGAGAGACAACAAACCAATCTTGAAGATTGGTATTTATATAATGGCGCTGAAAGGAAGTTCCATCAAGTCCATAAATGATAGAAAAATTATCTGTCTGAATAACAAAATCAGCATAGTAAATAAGAGTATAATAATTGTAAGAGTTGAAGAGTGAGGGGAATAAGCGAACCTTACAAAGGGGGCATTTCACGGAAGAAGGTGGAGTTTGGTGCTTGGAGGAAACGATATTGGTCCAGCGGAGAATGCAATTGAAGCAAAATCTATGCAAACAATGGTCGAGATACGATTCTTGAGTTAAGGGTCCGAGGCAGATTGGGCAAATGGAATCGTGCGAATTGGTTGCTGATTCATCCTCCATCTTTTCGTGCAACTCGCGCTCCGTCCTAAAATCGTATCCTATTTTGCTTCTTTCTTCTAAAGACTTGTTTTTTTTAAGTCTCTACTCTTCTTAAAAATTGTAGGAAATTGTATATATTTGAATTAATATAGTTGTGATATTTTAAAAGTTGACAGAAAAGAAAAAAAAATATAAAAAGAAAATAAAAAATATATATATATAAAGAAAGAAAGGCAAATAGGAATAAAAGTCATGTTAAATCGTATTCCTTCTAAAAAAAGAGAAAAATAAAAAGCAAAGAGAAGAGGAAAATAGTCGTAGAGAAGTTGTTGAAAAGTGAAAGACTTATCGTTTAGTTCAACACACATAGTTTCCTTCAATTCTCATTTGTCCCTTTAAATTTTAGCCTGGTACTCCATAGAATTTATCCTACCCTTACCATGACCTTGTTACAACCTGAATACAAACTTTTTGATTGTTGTGTACATGTATTTCAAGTGTGGATGCTAGAGTCTTTTCAAGTTTATTATAGTGTTAATCTTTAGGCAAAATATCATTTTTGGTCCCTTAACTATATCTTTGGGTTCAGTTAGGTCTCTAAATTTTTTTCCGTGTCACTTTGGTCCTTTAACTTTTGAAACATTATCACATTTGTCCTTCCGTTAGTGGACGTTAGTCAAAGTCAAAAATAGTTGTCAAGTGGCATGTTACTTGATGAGGTGGATATGTGACTCAATATAGCTTCTGAAACGTTGTGTTAGCGTGGCTATGTGACTCAATATAGCTTCAGAAATGTTGTGTTGGTGTGGTTATGTGACTCAATATAGCTTCAGAAACGTTGTGTTGTTGTTCAAAACGAAGGAATCTTAAGCAGTTGAAGATACACGAAGGCGGTTAAGGCGATTGAAGGCGTACAGTCTGGCGAAATCAAGTGAAGTGAAGGATTGAAGACGAATTTTTGATCACAAGTAAGTATTATTTGCTGTAGATTTAGGGATTTCTGTATATTTAGTTTTTTTTGTAGATTTAGGGTTTTTCATGTCCTATGAGGTAGAAATGAGTGTCTCTCATACACATTCATTTCAGACCAACAAAAGGTATATAAACTTGATTGTTTCCTCTTATTATTACATTATTTTTCCTGTTTTGTAAACTTCATAGCTTTCTGTTATGCATGATGTTTTGTAGGGTCTCTTACCTGCAAATGATGATCTTTTGCCTAATGTTGAACAAAGATTTGGTGTGATACATTTGTATAACAATTTCAGGAAGAGGTATCCTGGAAAGATGTTGAAGGAAATTATATGGAGGGTTGCAAAGTCAACATACTCATAAGCTTGAGAAATATAAATGAGGGGAATGGAATTGATCAGTCAGGATGCATATCTTTATGTGATGAAGACCCCACCAAGATATTGGAGTAGATCATATTTTAGGGCAAGTAACAAGTGTGATGTTGTTCTCAATAACATGTCGGAGTCTTTTAATAGTGTTATTCTTGACTCAAGGGCTAAACCATTAGTCACTATGCTGGAAGAGATCAGAACCTACATTATGGAGAGATGGGCAAACAATAGGATGAGGTTTCAAAATGTCTCTAATGATAAGATTTTGCCTGACATTAGAAGGAAGATTGATAGAACAAACACATTCACCAACTTATGGCTTGTCAGGTATGAAACATTGGTATTACTGGTACTTATAACAATGATTATTAGGGTTAGTACGAATATATTATGAAATTCTGGTATCAGATATAAGATGTCGAAGGTAATGTCACGACACTGATATCTAGTTATAAACAATGGATAAACAGAAACAGAATGGTAAAGCAAATAACACAATCAATTGTTAACCCAGTTCGGTGCAACTCACCTACGTCTAGGGGCTACCAAGCCAGGAAGGAAATCCACTAAAAATAGAATTAGTTCAAAGACTATCCGTACACTTCACCAAGTTATAGTCTTTCTCACCTAATCTCTACCCGTGCAATTTCTACCTAAGCACCCTTAGATATGAGAACCCACTCACTTCCCTTACAATCACACACCCGTGATTTTAAACAACAATCCCTTGTGAAAAGAAAATACTTTTCAATTACAATATTCTTGATTTTACTTCACAGTTTCAATCAAGAAGACACACTCTTGATCTTGCTTCAAAGCTTTGATCAAGAAGACAAATCAGTCCAATTCAATCATCAATGGATGACTTGAATGACCTACAGACACAAACCCTAGCTCTCTCTCTAAATTTCGTTCAGTCTTGGTTGTGTGTACAATCAGGTTTTCTAAGTCCCTTTTTATAGAAGTATTGGACACCTTGAAAACCCGAGATATATTTTCCAATCAAATCTTTTCATATCAGCTGTAAAGATCTCCTTGGAAAATAAACAAATCTGGTTGATATCCCTGATAGAATGCGCCAGCTAGCCATATCTTCAATCAACCAATGATTGCCACCAATTGTGCAATCACAAAACACCAGACATTCATACTGAATGTTCTGTGTACAGGATGTCATGACATCGGGTCTGACATCTGGAAAAATCCTGCATAATCCAGTTTCCTTTTAATGCAGGTACAGCCATATCAGTTACCATGACAATGAGTATGTCAACTGAAACAATCTTGCAGCATATGTCTTCCATATAAGCTCCAGCAGGTACAACCAATATCAGAAGCCTTGTCAATGTATGTGGCATTCTGAAAAAATCCTGCTTGCATATGTTCTTCAACTCCAGCAGGTACATAGGATATCTTATGTTAAGACATCACACATAACATCTTGTGAACACTCTTTGTTTTATCAAAATTGATGCCAACTCTTAGAATCAACAAACTCCCCCTTTGGCAAATTTTGGCTAAAACATATATATGTCCTTTTTGTTCACAAGGTAAACTATCAGCAGTTAAACCACATAACAGTAGTTTAATCAGCAGTAGAAGCAAAACAATTACTAGTTATGGCTACTAGTAATACACACATGCACAAGGGTACTTCTTCTCCCCCTAAAACTGTGCATAACCATAACAGCTACTGAACTCCAGTACCTGTACCAGCCAGAATGTCATACTGACATTTGCTTCAACATCAATACCTGTGCACCAGTCAATAATAGTTGTCCTTCTGATCAGCCACATCCAACTTCCATATCAAGCTCTTCTCCCCCTTTTTAGTCAAAATTGACCAAAGGTGAACAAATCTCATAGCATCTTTACACTCCTTACCTCTTTCACCATACCATTCGTCACAAATCTTCATACTCTTTTTGTGAGAACTAACCACACACCTCTTTGATTGCTATAAATTATCATACACACAAATCCCCAATTTTCCTCTTAAACATTCAAATTGATTGGCATCCAAAACTTTTGTGAATATGTCAGCTAATTGCCCTTCTGTAGGAACATGCTTCAGTGTTATGATCTTCTCTTCCACAAGTTCTCTGATGAAGTGATGCCTGATGTCAATATGCTTTGTCCTGCTGTGCTGAATAGGATTCTTGGAGATATTTATAGCACTCAGGTTATCACAGTATAATGTCATGACTTCTTGTGTGACATTATATTCAGACAATATTTGTTTCATCCAGACCAGTTGAGAACAACTACTTCCCGCTGCTATGTACTCAGCTTCAGCAGTGGATAGAGATACACAGTTTTGTTTCTTATTGAACCATGAAATCAGATTGTTCCCTAAGAAGAAGCATCCTCCTGATGTGCTCTTCCTATCATCAGCACTTCCAGCCCAGTCTGCATCACAGTATCCAGTCAACATAGATCCAGATCCATGAGTATATAACATCCCATAGTCACTGGTGCCATTGACATATTTCAGTATTCTCTTCACTTGGTTTATGTGACTGACTTTTGGTTCAGCTTGATATCTAGGACACACACCAACGGAAAATGCAATGTCAGGTCTGCTTGCTGTGAGATATAGCAGACTTCCTATCATGCTTCTGTATAGACTTTGATCTACACTGACACCATTTTCATCTTTGGAGATTTTTACATGTGTAGGAGCAGGAGTTCTTTTATGGCTTGCATTCTCCATGCCAAACTTCTTCACAATGTTCTTGGCATACTTGCTTTGAGATAAAAAGATAGAGTCTTCCATCTGTTTGACTTGTAGCCCAAGAAAGTAAGTTAGTTCTCCAACAAGGCTCATTTCAAACTCAGATTGCATTTGTCTAACAAAGTGTTCAACCATCTGTTCTGACATTCCACCAAATACTATGTCATCTACATATATTTGTGCCACCATGAGCTTCCCTCCTTCATTCTTCACAAACAGAGTTTTGTCAATACCTCATTTCCTGTATCCATTGTTAGTGAGGAACACTGTGAGCCTCTCATACCAAGCCCTGGGAGCTTGTTTTAACCCATAGAGGGCTTTCTTCAATCTGTACACATGTTTAGGAAGGTTTGGATCTGTGAAGCCTTTAGGTTGTTCAACATATACTTCTTCATTTAGGTAGCCATTTAGAAAGGCACTTTTCACATCCATCTGAAACAGTTTAAATTTCAGAATACATGCCACTCCAAGCAGTAATCTAATGGACTCAAGGCGAGCTACAGGAGCAAAAGTTTCATCAAAGTCAACTCCTTCAACTTGAGTATATCCTTGGGCTACCAATCTAGCTTTGTTTTTAGTAACAACCCTCTGTTCATCAGATTTATTCTTGTATACCCACTTTGTACCTATGACATTTACTCCTTCAGGTCTAGGAACCAATTCCCATACTTCATTCCTTTTGAATTGACCTAGTTCTTCTTGCATGGCATTGATCCAGAACTCATCAGTCAAGGCTTCCTTGATATTTCTAGGTTCAATCTTTGACACAAAGCAGCCATGTGAGATTATTTCTCTTGATCTAGTAGTGACTCCTTTATCTGGGTCTCCTATGATAAGGTCTTTGGGATGATCCTTCTGAATTCTGATAGAGGGTCCCTTGTTGATTTTGTCATCTTCAGGTTCAGCTTGTGGTGGTTCTTCCTCCTTATTCTTATCTGAGGAGTCAGCTGGAAAATCATTCAGAGATGTCTCGACATCGTCTGTGACATCAGTTTGCTGATCATCAACCACTACATTAATGGATTTCATCAACACATTAGTTCTGGAATTGAAGACCCTGTAGGCTCTGCTGTTTGTTGAGTAGCCCAAAAATATTCCTTCATCACTTTTGGGATCCATCTTCCTTCTTTGCTCACGGTCAGCTAAGATATAGCATTTGCTACCAAATACATGGAAGTATTTTACTGTAGGTTTTCTTCCTTTCCAGACTTCATAGAGAGTTGTGGGAGTCCCTTTCTTTAATGTCACTCTGTTGTGGACATAGCAGGCTGTGTTCATGGCTTCAGCCCAAAAATGATAGGGTAACTTCTTAGCATGAATCGTAGCTCTGGCTGATTCTTGCAGAGTCCTATTTTTTCTTTCCACCACACCATTTTGCTGGGAGTGATGGGAGATGAGAACTCATGATGAATTCCTTCTGAAGAGCAAAATTCAGCAAATTTGTTGTTTTCAAACTCCTTTCCATAATCACTTCTAATTTTGATAACAGGGCTTTCTTTTTCCCTTTGAAGTTTCAGACACAGCTCCTTAAAGACTTCAAACACATCAGATTTTTCTCTTATAAAATTGATCCAGGTGTATCTGGAGAAATCATCCACCACCACATATGCATATTTCTTACCACCAAGGCTTTCTACCTGCATGGGTCCCATTAAGTCCATATGAAGTAGTTCTAGGACTTTGGTAGTTGTGTCATGTCTGAGCTTCTGGTGTGACATCCTTGTTTGTTTTCCAATCTGACATTCTCCACAGATTTTACCCTCATCAATTTTTAAGTTGGGAATCCCTCTAACTGCTTCTACTGATATGATTCTCTTCACACCTTTCAGGTGCAGATGGCCCAACCTTTGATGCCATATCTTTACTTCTTCTTCTTTGGCCAAGGTACACATTGAAGAGTATCCAATTTCTTGAGAGCTCCACATGTAGCAGTTGTCTTTGGACCTAACTCCCTTCATGATTACTTTATTTTCTTTGTTAGTAATCATACATTCAGTTTTTGTGAAGTTTACATTAAGACCTTGATCACATAGTTGACTGATGCTTATAAGATTAGCAGTTAATCCCTTAACAAGTAGAACATCATCAAGGTCAGGGACTCCAGGGCAATCCAGCCTACCCATTCCCTTGATTTCACCTTTTGCACCATCACCAAATGTAACATAACTCATGGCATGAGGATGAAGTTCAGTCAACAGGTTTTTGTTCCCAGTCATATGTCTGGAGCACCCACTGTCAAAATACCAATCTTCTTTGGGTGAGACTCTGAGGGAAGTGTGGGCTATTAGACTTGTGACCTTTGTCTTAAGAGCCCATTGCTTTCTGCTGACAGTCTTGTGATGTTTGGTCCTAGATTGGTGTTGAGACTGAAGAGGACCAGGATAGCCATATAGCTTATAACAGAAGGGCTTCAGGTGGCCAAATTTTCCACAGTATTGGCATTTCCATCTTTGATGATTCCCTTTCTGCTGTTGTGACATCTGATGTGACATCTCAGGTTTGCTTTTGCCATGGCTGCTCTTAGGTTTGGATTTTGATTTGCAACTGCACTCAGCCTTGAATCCAATGCCAGATTTGTTTCCAGTTATTTGCCCAGTCTGGAGAATCTTGTCTAGGGTGGCAGATCCATTGTTAAGCATTTTTACATACTTAGTCATCTCATCTAGTTTGGAATTCAAGAATACAACCTCAGTTTCCAATTTTGAGATGGTTTCCATATACTCTTTCTTCTCATTTTTCAGCTGAGCTATCACTTGCTTCTGTCTTTCAACTTGTCTGCACACTCCTGCCCTTCTGTGGCACAACTCTTTATAGGTAGTGTCCAGCTCTTCAACGGATCTTTCATCATCCATTGACTCTTCCTCAGACCCCCATCTTCCTGTCAAGGCATTCACATGATTCGTGGCTTCTTCAGTTTCACTTCCATCAGACCAAGAGGCTATAAGGCTCCTCTTTTGTTTCCTGAGGTAGGTCCCACATTCAGTTTTAATATGACCATATCCATTACACTCATAGCACTTCTCTTCAGACTTTGTGGTCTTACCAAGGCTGTTGGATTTATTGATGTTAGATGTGATGTTTTTGACACTGCCCTTAGCTCTGACGTCTACCTTTTTCATTAGTCTGTTGAACTGTCTTCCCAGCATTGCTATCTCATTTGCCAGGTCTCCATCAATGTCGTGACTATCTACCTCATCTTCCTCTTCGGTGTTTGATGTAACACCCCGATAATAATAAAATAATTATTTGAATTGAGTTAATAATTTAATTATTAATTTAATTAAATAATTGGAAATTTTATTATTATTATTTTTGGATTATTATTATTGGAAAGTATATATATGTTGGAATAAGGAAAAGTTCTCATTTGGAAAAGCATTTCACGTGAAAACAGAACAGAGAAGCATCGTGAGAGAAAAGGGAAAAAGGGCAGAGAAGAGGAGCTGAAGAGCAAAGGTTGGAGAACGAAAGCTTGAAGCTCAAAGATTCTGCCGGATTGTTAAGGTAAGGGGGGTTTATCTCGATTAATGGGTATTATGGGATAATATGTGATGGGTAGTAATAAGCTGTTAATTTGACCCTAATTGGGAATTGCGAATGCTGAAATTTTGTTGGATGAACCGTGTTAGAAGTTGAAATTAAATCGGTAATGGAGTCTGTTGTAATTTTCCGATCGTATAGCTTTTTACGGAATTGGATTCGGAGGTCCGGAAGTCCTCCAACGGCGGAAAATGCGGAGAATTCTGCTTTCTGCTGTGTGTTAGCGCAGGGACAGCTTTCTGTCTTGCGTTAACCGGTTAACCCAGGGTGTTAACCGGTTAACACGGTGTTGAATTGTGAAAATATGCTGTTTTGTCTGCGTTAACCGGTTAACCCAGGGTGTTAACCGGTTAACACTGTTGTGAATTGTGAATATTGCTGTTTGCGCTGCGTTAACCGGTTAACCCAGGGTGTTAACCGGTTAACACTGTTAAGTTTTGAGACAAGAGGCGTGTTGTGTTGCGTTAACCGGTTAACCCAGGGCGTTAACCGGTTAACGCTGTAGCAGAATGGAAAAATTGTTGTTTAAATGTTGTGTACCTATCCGAGGGTTGGTCTATGTTGGCCTATGGTGTAATAGGGATTAATTCCCGCTGTTTTGAGCAGTATATGCAATATTGAAATGTACAAATATTGTGGTTGTTGTTTGGCATAATCTGACATGTTTATGTGATGAAGGATTGATGATGTATAATGATGTACATGATGCTGTGAATGTATATATTATGCATGAATGTGTGAATGGACTGTTGTATGGCTCAGAGTGTGAGCATATGTTTATTCTTGAATTATTGTTGATGTTGCATTGCTAGATGATTAGCATGCATGGCATAGCCTTCGGGGCTGTAGCTAATTCCCATAGTGAGGAATTAGTGAGTGAACCATTGTGGATTTGTTGTTGATGTTTGCATACTAGATGAGTAGTGTGCATAGTCTAGCCTTTGGGGCTGTAGCTAATTCCCATAGTGAGGAATTAGTGAGTGAGTCATTAGATCTCAATGAGTGGGACTAGTGGGCTCAGTAGCCGTATCTGGAGGGATCGGTGAGCTTGAACTATATGTTCGAGAAGAGTCGGTACCGCATTTCATGGAGTCTCATTGCATAATGAATGCATGGCATAGCCTGTGGGGCTGTAGCTAATTCCCATTGTGAGGAATTAGTGAGTAAATCGTTGTGTTGTGTTGTTGGTGTTGAATATGGTTTGAGGATTATACATATGATATATATTATTGTTGAATATGATGTTTGGACGGATGTTGCCGTTGCTGAATGCGTAGTCTGGTTAGGGTGAATTGATGTGTTATTTACTTAGCATTACATGTTGTTCTATAATGCTTATTATATTGATTGAGGAACTCACCCTTACACCTATTTTTCAGGTAACGAGAAATGAGTTGCATAGAGACTAATGCTTGGAGTCTAGTGTAGTCTTCGTAGTGGGTCATGCTCTGATAGATGTAACATCGGGAGGGAACATTTTGAATGTTTTATTGTTGGTGATGAACCATTTTACATGTAATGTGTTACATGTTTGATATGATTGAATTGACTGTATATCCGCTGCGAAATTATGCAAAATTGCTGTTTTGATTAAATAAGAGCATGACTAAATATTTTTGGCGTGAAATATTGTGTGACACCCTTGGTGCATAAATTACTCTGACTTTGTATTGCTATTTTAAATAATTATTTGGGGTAGTTAGTAAGGGTGTTACATTAGTGGTATCAGAGCATAGTCGGTCGAGTCGAGTCGTAATTTTCTGTTTCCCTGTACGGTATAGGTGTTGAGTAACCTATCAGTACTTATTGTTTTGGTTGTTGGAGTTTTCAGAATAGAGATGGCTGGAAGAGGTAGAGATGATGCTGCGATTGCTGAGGCTCTGGGTATGCTAGCTGGAGTACTTGGTGGAAATCCGAATGTTGTGGGGATGGGAGCTGCTCGTCAGTTGAGTGAGTTCCAGAAGAACAATCCTCCGATGTTCAAAGGAGCATACGATCCAGATGGTGCTCAGAAGTGGTTGAAGGAGATAGAGAGAATCTTCCGAGTAACTGAGTGTGCTGATAACCAGAAGGTCAGGTTCGGTACACATATGCTGTCAGAAGAAGCTGACGATTGGTGGGTTGCTACCCGCACTGAGTTGGAATCTGCTGGGAATACTGAGATCACTTGGGCTGTGTTCAGGGAAAGGTTCCTGAGGAAGTATTTTCCAGAGGATGTCAGAGGAAAGAAAGAGATAGAATTTTTGGAATTGAAACAGGGTAACAGGACTGTTACTGAGTATGCTGCGAAGTTCACAGAGCTGTCAAAGTACTATACTCCCTATAATGAGGCTGCTGGAGAATTTTCAAAATGTGTGAAGTTTGAGAACGGGTTGCGTCCCGAGATCAAACAAGCGATTGGATATCAGAGGATCAGAGTGTTTTCTGACTTGGTTGACTGTTGCAGAATTTTTGAACAGGATTCCAAGGCTAGAGCAGAGAGCTATCAGCAGAGGGTTGATAGGAAGGGTAAGAATCAGATGGATCGTGGAAAACCGTATGCAGCTGGCAAAGGTTTTCAGAAGCAGAGTGGGATGAAGAGGCCTAGTGGGGGAGACTCTAGTGCTCCTGTTAAGTGTTATAGATGTGGTCGGGCTGGACATCGTGTTCACGAGTGTACCAGTGCTGAGATGAAGTGTTTCAAGTGTGGGAAAGGTGGTCACTTGGCTGCAGAGTGTCGATTGAAGACTGTAACTTGTTTCAACTGTGGAGAGTTGGGTCATATCAGTCCCCAGTGTCCTAAGCCGAAGAAGGAGAATCAGTCGGGAGGCAAGGTTTTTGCTCTATCAGGTTCTGAGACTTCTGCAGATGATCGTTTGATCAGAGGTACGTGTTATATTAATGGCTTTCCTCTTATAGCTATTATTGACACAGGTGCTACTCATTCTTTTATATCTGTGGATTGTGCTGTGAAGCTTAAGTTAGAGATATCTGAGATGCGTGGAAGTATGGTGATTGATACTCCTGCAAAGGGTTCAGTGACTACTACTTCGGTTTGTTTGAGTTGTCCTTTGAATATTTTTGGTAGAGATTTTGGGATAGACCTTGTGTGTCTTCCATTAGTGCAGATTGACGTTATCTTGGGAATGAACTGGTTGGTGTTTAACCGAGTCTATATCAACTGTTTTGCTAAGACTGTGATATTTCCTGAGATTGAGGAAGGGCAGAGTCTGTTTCTATCAGCCAGGCAGGTGAATGAGGAAGTGGCAGATGGGGCAGAGTTGTTTATGCTGTTGGCAACTTTAGAGGCTAAAGATAAACTGGTGATTCGTGATCTAGCAGTGGTGTGTGATTTTCCTGATGTGTTTCCGGAAGAAGTGAATGAATTACCGCCAGAGCGTGAAGTTGAGTTTTCGATTGATTTGGTACCTGGTACTAGACCGATATCGATGGCTCCTTATCGTATGTCTGCTGTTGAGCTAGCTGAATTGAAGAGTCAGTTGGAAGATCTGTTGGATAAGAAATTTATTCGTCCGAGTGTGTCACCGTGGGGTGCACCAGTGTTGTTGGTTAAGAAGAAGGAAGGTACTATGAGGTTGTGTGTGGACTACAGGCAACTGAATAAAGTGACGATCAAGAATCGGTATCCTTTGCCGAGGATTGATGATTTGATGGATCAGTTGGTTGGTGCGAGTGTGTTCAGCAAGATAGATTTGAGATCTGGGTATCATCAGATACGTGTGAAAACTGAGGATATTCAGAAGACTGCTTTCAGAACAAGGTATGGACATTATGAGTATTCTGTAATGCCTTTTGGTGTGACTAATGCGCCTGGAGTATTTATGGAGTACATGAATAGGATTTTCCATCCGTACTTGGATCAGTTTGTCGTGGTGTTTATTGATGACATTTTGGTGTATTCGAAATCTGAAGAAGAGCATGCTGAGCATTTGAGAGTGGTTTTAGGAGTGCTGCGAGAAAAGCAGTTATTTGCTAAACTGTCGAAGTGTGAATTTTGGCTAGAAGAGGTTAGTTTTCTTGGTCATGTGATTTCAAGAGGTGGTGTTGCTGTTGATCCTTCTAAGATAGAAGCGGTATCTAAGTGGGAAGCTCCGAAGTCTGTTGCTGAAATTCGAAGTTTCCTTGGTTTGGCTGGTTATTATAGGAAGTTCATTGAGGGATTTTCTAAGTTGGCGTTACCGTTGACGATGTTGACTAGAAAGGGGCAAGCGTTTGTTTGGGATTCAAAATGTGAAGAAGGTTTCCAAGAGTTAAAGAGAAGGTTGACTACTGCTCCTATTTTGATATTACCGAGTTCGTCGGAATTATTTGAGGTTTATTGTGATGCTTCATTGTTGGGTTTAGGTGGTGTGTTGATGCAGAATAAGCAGGTTATAGCTTATGCTTCGAGACAGCTGAGGGTTCATGAGAGGAACTATCCTACTCACGATTTAGAGTTGGCAGCTGTGGTATTTGTTCTGAAGTTGTGGAGGCATTATTTGTATGGATCAAGATTTGAGGTTTTCAGTGACCATAAGAGTTTAAAGTATTTGTTTGATCAGAAAGAGCTGAATATGAGACAAAGGAGATGGTTAGAGTTTCTGAAGGATTATGACTTTGGTTTGAATTACCATCCGGGTAAAGCAAATGTAGTGGCTGATGCGTTGAGTCGGAACTCATTACACATGTCTATGTTAATGGTTAGGGAATTGGATTTGATTGAGCAGTTTAGAGACTTGAGTTTGGTGTGTGAGAGTACTCACAATAGTGTTAAATTGGGAATGTTGAAATTAACAAGTGGTATTCTGGAGGAGATCAGAGAGGGTCAGAAATCTGATATGCTTTTGGTTGATAAGTTGACTTTAGTGAATCAAGGCCAAGGTGGTGAATTCAGAGTTGATGAGAATGGTGTTTTGAGATTTGGTGATCGGGTGTGTATTCCGAATGTTACAGAACTTAAGAAGAGTATTCTTGAAGAAGGACATCGTAGTGGTTTGAGTATCCATCCTGGAGCTACGAAGATGTATCATGATTTGAAGAAGTTATTTTGGTGGCCGGGAATGAAAAGAGAAATTGCAAGTTTTGTGTATTCCTGTTTGACTTGTCAGAAGTCGAAGATTGAGCATCAGAAGCCGTCTGGGCTAATGCAACCGTTGGCTATTCCAGAGTGGAAGTGGGATAGTATCAGTATGGATTTTGTTTCTGGTTTGCCAAGGACAAATAAGAATTTTGAAGCCATTTGGGTGATTGTTGATAGATTGACGAAGTCGGCTCATTTCATTCCGATCAGAATGGATTATCCGTTAGAGAGATTAGCCGAGTTGTATATTGAGAAGATTGTAAGTTTGCATGGTATTCCGTCTAGTATTGTTTCGGACAGAGATCCTAGATTTACATCGAAGTTCTGGGAAGGTTTGCAGAAGGCTTTGGGAACTAAGCTGAGATTGAGTTCTGCATATCATCCGCAGACTGATGGTCAGACTGAGAGGACTATTCAGTCACTAGAGGATCTTTTGAGAGCTTGTGTTTTGGAAAAAGGAGGTGCTTGGGATTGTTATTTGCCTTTGATTGAGTTTACCTACAACAATAGTTTTCATTCGAGTATTGGTATGGCACCGTTTGAAGCTTTGTATGGTAGGAGATGTCGGACACCTTTATGTTGGTATGAGTCCGGTGAGAGTGCTGTGGTTGGACCGGAGATTGTTCAACAAACTACGGAAAAGATTAAGATGATTCAGGAAAAGATGAGAATTGCTCAGAGTCTTCAGAAGAGTTATCATGACAGGAGGAGGAAGTCACTTGAGTTCCAAGAGGGAGATCATGTGTTTCTTCGTGTTACTCCGATAACTGGTGTTGGTCGAGCTTTGAAGTCGAAGAAGTTGACACCTCGATTTATTGGTCCTTATCAGATTTTGGAGAGGATATGAGAGGTAGCCTATCGTATCGCTTTACCGCCGTCGCTTGCGAATTTGCATGAGGTTTTTCATGTGTCTCAGTTGAGGAGATACATTCATGATCCGTCGCATATAGTCCAAGTAGATGATGTACAGGTGAGAGATAACCTGACTGTTGAAACATCACCTATGAGGATAGAGGATCGAGAGTTGAAGCAGTTGCGGGGTAAAGAGATTGCCTTGGTGAAGGTAGCTTGGGGAGGACCAGCAGGTGGCAACGTGACTTGGGAACTGGAGAGTAAGATGAAGGAGTCTTACCCAGAGTTGTTCGCTTGAGGTATGTTTTCGAGGACGAAAACTCTTTTAGTGGGGGAGAGTTGTAACACCCCGATAATAATAAATAATTATTTGAATTGAGTTAATAATTTAATTATTAATTTAATTAAATAATTGGAAATTTTATTATTATTATTTTTGGATTATTATTATTGGAAAGTATATATGTTGGAATAAGGAAAAGTTCTCATTTGGAAAGCATTTCACGTGAAAACAGAACAGAGAAGCATCGTGAGAGAAAAGGGAAAAGGGCAGAGAAGAGGAGCTGAAGAGCAAAGGTTGGAGAACGAAAGCTTGAAGCTCAAAGATTCTGCCGGATTGTTAAGGTAAGGGGGGTTTATCTCGATTAATGGGTATTATAGGATAATATGTGATGGGTAGTAATAAGCTGTTAATTTGACCCTAATTGGGAATTGCGAATGCTGAAATTTTGTTGGATGAACCGTGTTAGAAGTTGAAATTAAATCGGTAATGGAGTCTGTTGTAATTTTCCGATCGTATAGCTTTTTACGGAATTGGATTCGGAGGTCCGGAAGTCCTCCAACGGCGGAAAATGCGGAGAATTCTGCTTTCTGCTGTGTGTTAGCGCAGGGACAGCTTTCTGTCTTGCGTTAACCGGTTAACCCAGGGTGTTAACCGGTTAACACGGTGTTGAATTGTGAAAATATGCTGTTTTGTCTGCGTTAACCGGTTAACCCAGGGTGTTAACCGGTTAACACTGTTGTGAATTGTGAATATTGCTGTTTGCGCTGCGTTAACCGGTTAACCCAGGGTGTTAACCGGTTAACACTGTTAAGTTTTGAGACAGGAGGCGTGTTGTGCTGCGTTAACCGGTTAACCCAGGGCGTTAACCGGTTAACGCTGTAGCAGAATGGAAAAATTGTTGTTTAAATGTTGTGTACCTATCCGAGGGTTGGTCTATGTTGGCCTATGGTGTAATAGGGATTAATTCCCGCTGTTTTGAGCAGTATATGCAATATTGAAATGTACAAATATTGTGGTTGTTGTTTGGCATAATCTGACATGTTTATGTGATGAAGGATTGATGATGTATAATGATGTACATGATGCTGTGAATGTATATATTATGCATGAATGTGTGAATGGACTGTTGTATGGCTCAGAGTGTGAGCATATGTTTATTCTAGAATTATTGTTGATGTTGCATTGCTAGATGATTAGCATGCATGGCATAGCCTTCGGGGCTGTAGCTAATTCCCATAGTGAGGAATTAGTGAGTGAACCATTGTGGATTTGTTGTTGATGTTTGCATACTAGATGAGTAGTGTGCATAGTCTAGCCTTTGGGGCTGTAGCTAATTCCCATAGTGAGGAATTAGTGAGTGAGTCATTAGATCTCAATGAGTGGGACTAGTGGGCTCAGTAGCCGTATCTGGAGGGATCGGTGAGCTTGAACTATATGTTCGAGAAGAGTCGGTACCGCATTTCATGGAGTCTCATTGCATAATGAATGCATGGCATAGCCTGTGGGGCTGTAGCTAATTCCCATTGTGAGGAATTAGTGAGTAAATCGTTGTGTTGTGTTGTTGGTGTTGAATATGGTTTGAGGATTATACATATGATATATATTATTGTTGAATATGATGTTTGGACGGATGTTGCCGTTGCTGAATGCGTAGTCTGGTTAGGGTGAATTGATGTGTTATTTACTTAGCATTACATGTTGTTCTATAATGCTTATTATATTGATTGAGGAACTCACCCTTACACCTATTTTTCAGGTAACGAGAAATGAGTTGCATAGAGACTAATGCTTGGAGTCTAGTGTAGTCTTCGTAGTGGGTCATGCTCTGATAGATGTAACATCGGGAGGGAACATTTTGAATGTTTTATTGTTGGTGATGAACCATTTTACATGTAATGTGTTACATGTTTGATATGATTGAATTGACTGTATATCCGCTGCGAAATTATGCAAAATTGCTGTTTTGATTAAATAAGAGCATGACTAAATATTTTTGGCGTGAAATATTGTGTGACACCCTTGGTGCATAAATTACTCTGACTTTGTATTGCTATTTTAAATAATTATTTGGGGTAGTTAGTAAGGGTGTTACATTTGACATGAATGCTATGCTCTTGGCCTTCTTTTCCGCTCCATCACATATTCCCATCTCAAATGTTTGGAGGGACCCAATTAGCTCATCTACTCTCATATTTGAGATGTCTTGAGATTCTTCTATGGATGTGACTTTCATAGCAAATCTCTTGGGGAGTGATCTTAATATTTTTCTTACAAGCTTTTCATCTGACATCTTCTCGCCCAAAGCTCCAGAGGCATTGGCAATTTCAAGAATGCTCATGTAAAATTCGTGAATATTTTCATCTTCTTTCATTCTTAAGTTTTCAAACTTGGAGGTGAGCAGCTGAAGTCTAGACATCTTTACCCTAGATGTGCCTTCATGAGTGGTCTTGAGAATGTCCCAAGCCTCTTTGGCTATTTCACAGTTATTTATCAGCCTGAAAATATTCTTGTCCACTCCATTGAAGATGGCATTCAAAGCTTTAGAATTTCCAAGAGCGAGATCATCCTCCTCCTTGGACCATTGTTCTTCAGGCTTCTCCTCAGTGGTGGCTACTCCTTCTTTAGTAATGACAGGAGGCACCCAACCTGTTAGCACAGCTTTCCAAGCCTTGTTATCAAGGGATTTTAAAAAGGCTACCATTCTAAGTTTCCAATAGTCATAGTTAGAACCATCCAAAATTGGTGGCCTATGAACAGATCCTCCATCTCTCTCCATTGTACCAGAAAGTATTGCCCCTAGATCTCACCCAGAACCAGAGCAGGATGCCTGCTCTGATACCAATTGAAATTCTGGTATCAGATATAAGATGTTGAAGGTAATGTCACGACACTGATATCTGGTTATAAACAATGGATAAACAGAAACAGAATGGTAAAGCAAATAACACAATCAATTGTTAACCCAGTTCGGTGCAACTCACCTACGTATGGGGGCTACCAAGCCAGGAAGGAAATCCACTAAAAATAGAATTAGTTCAAAGACTATCCGTACACTTCACCAAGTTACAGTCTTTCTCACCTAATCTCTACCCGTGCAATTTCTACCTAAGCACCCTTAGATATGAGAACCCACTCACTTCCCTTACAATCACACACCCGTGATTTTAAACAACAATCCCTTGTGAAAAGAAAATACTTTTCAATTACAATATTCTTGATTTTACTTCACAGTTTCAATCAAGAAGACACACTCTTGATCTTGCTTCAAAGCTTTGATCAAGAAGACAAATCAGTCCAATTCAATCATCAATGGATGACTTGAATGACCTACAGACACAAACCCTAGCTCTCTCTCTAAATTTCGCTCAGTCTTGGTTGTGTGTACAATCAGGTTTTCTAAGTCCCTTTTTATAGAAGTATTGGACACCTTGAAAATCCGAGATATATTTTCCAATCAAATCTTTTCATATCAGTTGTAAAGATCTCCTTGGAAAATAAACAAATCTGGTTGATATCCCTGATAGAATGCGCCAGCTAGCCATATCTTCAATCAACCAATGATTGCCACCAATTGTGCAATCACAAAACACCAGACATTCATATTGAATGTTCTGTGTACAGGATGTCATGACATCGGGTCTGACATCTGGAAAAATCCTGCATAATCCAGTTTCCTTTTAATGCAGGTACAACCATATCAGTTACCATGACAATGAGTATGTCAACTGAAACAATCCTGCAGCATATGTCTTCCATATAAGCTCCAGCAGGTACAACCAATATCAGAAGCCTTGTCAATGTATGTGGCATTCTGAAACAATCCTGCTTGCATATGTTCTTCAACTCCAGCAGGTACATAGGATATCTTATGTTAAGACATCACACATGACATCTTATGAACACTCTTTGTTTTACCAAAATTGATGCCAACTCTTAGAATCAACAAACTCCCCCTTTGGCAAATTTTTGCTAAAACATATATATGTCCTTTTTGTTCACAAGGTAAACTATCAGCAGTTAAACCACATAACAGTAGTTTAATCAGCAGTAGAAGCAAAACAATTACTAGCTATGGCTACTAGTAATACACACATGCACAAGGGTACTTCTTCTCCCCCTAAAACTATGCATAACCATAACAACTACTGAACTCCAGTACCTGTACCAGCCAGAATGTCATACTGACATTTGCTTCAACATCAACACCTGTGCACCAGTCAATAATAGCTGTCATTCTGATTAGCCACATCCAACTTCCATATCAAGCTCTTCTCCCCCTTTTTAGTCAAAATTGACCAAAGGTGAACAAATCTCATAGCATCTTTACACTCCTTACCTCTTTCACCATACCATTCGTCACAAATCTTCATACTCTTTTTGTGAGAACTAACCACGTACCCCTTTGATTGCTATAAATTATCATACACACAAATCCCCAATTTTCCTCTTAAAAATTCAAATTGATTGGCATCCAAAACTTTTGTGAATATGTCAGCTAATTGCCCTTCTGTAGGAACATGCTTCAGTGCTACGATCTTCTCTTCCACAAGTTCTCTGATGAAGTGATGTCTGATGTCAATATGCTTTGTCCTGCTGTGCTGAATAGGATTCTTGGAGATATTTATAGCACTCAGGTTATCACAGTATAATGTCATGACTTCTTGTGTGACATTGTAATCAGACAATATTTGTTTCATCCAGACCAGTTGAGAACAACTACTTCCCGCTGCTATGTACATAGCTTCAGCAGTGGATAGAGATACACAGTTCTGTTTCTTACTGAACCATGAAATCAGATTGTTCCCTAAGAAGAAGCATCCTCCTGATGTGCTCTTCCTATCATCAGCACTTCCAGCCCAGTCTGCATCACAGTATCCAGTCAACATAGATCCAGATCCATGAGTATATAACATCCCATAGTCACTGGTGCCATTGATATATTTCAGTATTCTCTTCACTTGGTTTATGTGACTGACTTTTGGTTCAGCTTGATATCTAGGACACACACCAACGAAAAATGCAATGTCAGGTCTGCTTGCTGTGAGATATAGCAGACTTCCTATCATGCTTCTGTATAGACTTTGATCTACACTGACACCATTTTCATCTTTGGAGATTTTTACATGTGTAGGAGCAGGAGTTCTTTTATGGCTTGCATTCTCCATGCCAAACTTCTTCACAATGTTCTTGGCATACTTGCTTTGAGATAAAAAGATAGAGTCTTCCATCTATTTGACTTGTAGCCCAAGAAAGTAAGTTAGCTCTCCAACAAGGCTCATTTCAAACTCAGATTGCATTTGTCTAACAAAGTGTTCAACCATCTGTTCTGACATTCCACCAAATACTATGTCATCTACATATATTTGTGCCACCATGAGCTTCCCTCCTTCATTCTTCACAAACAGAGTTTTGTCAATACCTCATTTCCTGTATCCATTGTCAGTGAGGAACACTGTGAGCCTCTCATACCAAGCCCTGGGAGCTTGTTTTAACCCATAGAGGGCTTTCTTCAATCTGTACACATGTTTAGGAAGGTTTGGATCTGTGAAGCCTTTAGGCTGTTCAACATATACTTCTTCATTTAGGTAGCCATTTAGAAAGGCACTTTTCACATCCATCTGAAACAGTTTAAATTTCAGAATACATGCCACTCCAAGCAGTAATCTAATGGACTCAAGGCGAGCTACAGGAGCAAAAGTTTCATCAAAGTCAACTCCTTCAACTTGAGTATATCCTTGGGCTACCAATCTAGCTTTGTTTTTAGTAACAACCCCCTGTTCATCAGATTTATTCTTGTATACCCACTTTGTACCTATGACATTTACTCCTTCAGGTCTAGGAACCAATTCCCATACTTCATTCCTTTTGAATTGACCTAGTTCTTCTTGCATGGCATTGATCCAGAACTCATCAGTCAAGGCTTCCTTGATATTTCTGGGTTCAATCTTTGACACAAAGCAGCCATGTGAGATTATTTCTCTTGATCTAGTAGTGACTCCTTTATCTGGGTCTCCTATGATAAGGTCTTTGGGATGATCCTTCTGAATTCTGATAGAGGGTCCCTTGTTGATTTTGTCATCTTCAGGTTCAGCTTGTGGTGGTTCTTCCTCCTTATTCTTATCTGAGGAGTCAGCTGGAGAATCATTCAGAGATGTCTCGACATCGTCTGTGACATCAGTCTGCTGATCATCAACCACTACATTAATGGATTCCATCAACACATTAGTTCTGGAATTGAAGACCCTGTAGGCTCTGCTGTTTGTTGAGTAGCCCAAAAATATTCCTTCATCACTTTTGGGATCCATCTTCCTTCTTTGCTCACGGTCAGCTAAGATATAGCATTTGCTACCAAATACATGGAAGTATTTTACTGTAGGTTTTCTTCCTTTCCAGACTTCATAGAGAGTTGTGGGAGTCCCTTTCTTTAATGTCACTCTGTTGTGGACATAGCAGGTTGTGTTCATGGCTTCAACCCAAAAATGATAGGGTAACTTCTTAGCATGAATCGTAGCTCTGGCTGATTCTTGCAGAGTCCTATTTTTTCTTTCCACCACACCATTTTGCTGGGAGTGATGGGAGATGAGAACTCATGATGAATTCCTTCTGAAGAGCAAAATTCAGCAAATTTGTTGTTTTCAAACTCCTTTCCATAATCACTTCTAATTTTGATAACAGGGCTTTCTTTTTCCCTTTGAAGTTTCAGACACAGCTCCTTAAAGACTTCAAACACATCAGATTTTTCTCTTATAAAATTGATCCAGGTGTATCTGGAGAAATCATCCACCACCACATATGCATATTTCTTACCACCAAGGCTTTCTACCTGCATGGGTCCCATTAAGTCCATATGAAGTAGTTCTAGGACTTTGGTAGTTGTGTCATGTCTGAGCTTCTGGTGTGACATCCTTGTTTGTTTTCCAATCTGACATTCTCCACAGATTTTACCCTCATCAATTTTTAAGTTGGGAATCCCTCTAATTGCTTCTACTGATATGATTCTCTTCATACCTTTCAGGTGCAGATGGCCCAACCTTTGATGCCATATCTTTACTTCTTCTTCTTTGGCCAAGGTACACATTGAAGAGTATCCAGTTTCTTGAGAGCTCCACATGTAGCAGTTGTCTTTGGACCTAACTCCCTTCATGATTACTTTATTTTCTTTGTTTGTAATCATACATTCAGTTTTTGTGAAGTTTACATTAAGACCTTGATCACATAGTTGACTGATGCTTATAAGATTAGCAGTTAATCCCTTAACAAGTAGAACATCATCAAGGTCAGGGACTCCAGGGCAATCCAGCCTACCCATTCCCTTGATTTCACCTTTTGCACCATCACCAAATGTAACATAACTCATGGCATGAGGATGAAGTTCAGTTAACAGGTTTTTGTTCCCAGTCATATGTCTGGAGCACCCACTGTCAAAATACCAATCTTCTTTGGGTGAGACTCTGAGGGAAGTGTGGGCTATTAGACTTGTGACCTTTGTCTTAAGAGCCCATTGCTTTCTGCTGACAGTCTTGTGATGTTTGGTCCTAGATTGGTGTTGAGACTGAAGAGGACCAGGATAGCCATATAGCTTATAACAGAAGGGCTTCAGGTGGCCAAATTTTCCACAATATTGGCATTTCCATCTTTGATGGTTCCCTTTCTGCTGTTGTGACATCTGATGTGACATCTCAGGTTTGCTTTTGCCATGGCTGCTCTTAGGTTTGGATTTTGATTTGCAACTGCACTCAGCCTTGAATCCAATGCCAGATTTGTTTCCAGTTATTTGCCCAGTCTGGAGAATCTTGTCTAGGGTGGCAGATCCATTGTTAAGCATTTTTACATACTTAGTCATCTCATCTAGTTTGGAATTCAAGAATACAGCCTCAGTTTCCAATTTTGAGATGGTTTCCATATACTCTTTCTTCTCATTTTTCAGCTGAGCTATCACTTGCTTCTGTCTTTCAACTTGTCTGCACACTCCTGCCCTTCTGTGGCACAACTCTTTATAGGTAGTGTCCAGCTCTTCAACGGATCTTTCATCATCCATTGACTCTTCCTCAGACCCCCATCTTCCTGTCAAGGCATTCACATGATTCGTGGCTTCTTCAGTTTCACTTCCATCAGACCAAGAGGCTACAAGGCTCCTCTTTTGTTTCCTGAGGTAGGTCCCACATTCAGTTTTAATATGACCATATCCATTACACTCATAGCACTTCTCTTCAGACTTTGTGGTCTTACCAAGGCTGTTGGATTTATTGATGTCAGATGTGATGTTTTTGACACTGCCCTTAGCTCTGACGTCTACCTTTTTCATTAGTCTGTTGAACTGTCTTCCCAGCATTGCTATCTCATTTGCCAGGTCTCCATCAATGTTGTGACCATCTACCTCATCTTCCTCTTCGGTGTTTAACATGAATGCTATGCTCTTGGCCTTCTTTTCCGCTCCATCACATATTCCCATCTCAAATGTTTGGAGGGACCCAATTAGCTCATCTACTCTCATATTTGAGATGTCTTGAGATTCTTCTATGGATGTGACTTTCATAGCAAATCTCTTGGGGAGTGATCTTAATATTTTTCTTACAAGCTTTTCATCTGACATCTTCTCACCCAAAGCTCCAGAGGCATTGGCAATTTCAAGAATGCTCATGTAAAATTCGTGAATATTTTCATCTTCTTTCATTCTTAAGTTTTCAAACTTGGAGGTGAGCAGCTGAAGTCTAGACATCTTTACCCTATATGTGCCTTCATGAGTGGTCTTGAGAATGTCCCAAGCCTCTTTGGCTATTTCACAGTTATTTATCAGCCTGAAAATATTCTTCTCCACTCCATTGAAGATGGCATTCAAAGCTCTAGAATTTCCAAGAGCGAGATCATCCTCCTCCTTGGACCATTGTTCTTCAAGCTTCTCCTCAGTGGTGGTGTCGCGGCGCGAAAAATACCCAAGCGTAAGGAACGCTCGAAATATAAACAAAACAGAGTCGCCACCGAACTTTATTTATTCCCAAAGAGGGAAAGAGGAAATATCGATAAAACCTACAAAAATAAAAAAGAAATGATCGTCGCAACCAAATCGGGTTCGGGAGTCGGTTATGCAAGGGGAAGGTATTAGCACCCCTCACATCCATCGTACTCGATGGGACCCATTTAGTTAGTTTCGTGTTAGAGTGTTAGCGTGATATCGTTTGCGATCTTCTACTTATCGGGTGAGGAAAGAGAAAGAAAGAAAGGAAAGACTTAGGGTTTTTAATATTAATGTGCCTGACAAGATTTCGCAATCCTGCTCCTACGTATCTCCAGGTGCTATGAAGAACTCAAGGCATACGTAGTTCTACCCAAAGAGAACTACTGGGTGGATTGCTTTTAAAGAGAGTGATGCTTGGATCATATTTGAGCGATTAAACCTTTACTTGCTGCTCGCTCTTGGAGGCTGAAGTATTTGTTTGTTTCGCATCAAAATAGATGTCGCATACTCTTTTCTGAAATTGTTTTCGGGGTCGCACGAGGGCGGAAAATAAGTTTGATGAGTTTGATTTGATTTTAAGCGGAGACAGGCATCCAAGCAGGGAGCTCTACTGCAGTACTCGAATGCCCGAAAAGGAAGAGGCCTAAGCCCAATCACTCTCTTTTCATCCAAAAGTTTATTATGAAAATGTGTGGCAAATTAGGTCAAAATTCATTAATGGAAGACGATTAATCAGACATAGAGCTCTACAACAGTGTCCAAATAATCGAGAAAGAGAAGGTCGATACCCAATCAGTCTTTTTCTTCTATAAGAGAAATGACCTAATTCTAGTAATTATTGTATTTTAATATGGAAGACGAATGTTTGAACATTGAGCTCTACAGCAGTATCCTAACATTCAAAACAGAGAAAGTCTAAACTTAATCAGTTTCTTCCATTTTTATTGTGAAAATCTTTTAAAAACAGGGGGGCGACTTGACGTTGGATCAAGTGTCAGAAGTTAACTTATGAAAATAATTTGGATGTGGCGGGGGTATATTTGACTTTGTAATCAATTTGGATTTGATTTAGGATAAAAGACTCGACGTTGGATCAAGTGTTTATTTTTGTTCTTTTCTAAAAAAGGGTTGATTTTAATCTTGGAATTAACAATCAACTAATACAATAAAAATAAACGAAAACAGTAAAATTTATACAAATTTTCGGGAATGGGGGTACAATTTGTCGAATGGGGATACAATACAATAATTAAATGATATAAGCTTTGAAAGACAGTTATAAAATAAAAGAATATCGTTGTAAGAAGACCCAAGAGAAAGCCAAGGGACTCGAAGTCAAAATCAGAAATTAAACTAAAAAGAAATTTAGCGCTAAGTTAAACAATCGTAAAGCGATTCATGTAGGAATCACCCTACCCGAGGTCAGTCAATAAGACTCTATACGTGTAAGCAATTTCTGAAGTTAAATTAAATTTTCAACTCCGAAATTGCAACATGTAACACCCCGATAAAAATAAGATAATTATTTAATTTAAGTTAATACTATATTTATTAATTTAATTAAATAATTGGAATTATTGGATTATTATTATTATTATTATTATTATTATTGGAATAATAATTATTGGAAAATATATATAAGTTGGAAATAAGAAAAAGAGTCCCATTTGGTAAAGAAAGGGTTTTCACGTGAAAAACAGAGAAGCGGCTGAAAAGAGGAAAAGGGCAAAGAGACAGAGCAAGAGGAAGAAGGTTGGAGAAGAGAAAAGCTTGAAGCTTAAAGATTCTCCGGATTAACTCAGGTAAGGGGGGTTTATCGTCGTTTAATGGGTATTATGGGTTAACATGTAATGGGTAGTGATAAACCGTTGAATTGACCCTAATTGGGATGTTGAATGCTGAAAAATTGGGTTGGATAAGTTGTGTTAAAGCTGTAATTGAATATGTATTTGTGTGAGTTGTGATTTCCCGAACGTATAGCTTTTTACGGAATCGGAATCGGAGGTCCGGAAGTCCTCCAACGGCGGAAAATGCGGAGAATTCTGCATTCTGCATCGTGTTAACGCAGGAACAGCTTTCTGTCTTGCGTTAACCGGTTAACCCAGGGTGTTAACCGGTTAACACTGTTAGGAATTGTGAGGTATTGCTGTTTTGCTTGCGTTAACCGGTTAACCCAGGGCGTTAACCGGTTAACACTGTTGTGAATTGAGAAAATATTGCTGTTCTGTCTGCGTTAACCGGTTAACCCAGGGCGTTAACCGGTTAACACTGTTGAGTTTTGCCAGAAAGCGTGTTCTGTGTTGCGTTAACCGGTTAACCCAGGGCGTTAACCGGTTAACACTGTTGGAAATTGGAAAAATTGATATTTTAATGTTGTGAACATAATTGGTGATTGGCCTATATCGGTGTGTGATATAGTAGGGATTATTTCCCGTTGTTTTGAGTAGGATAGGTATTAGTAGAGTGTGTTAATACTGTGATTGAATTATTTGGCATGACATGATATGATTATGTGATAAATATGCTGATGATGTGTGAAAATATGCATAATGTTGTGAATGTATATATTATGTATGTAATTGTGGATGGACTGTTTTATGGCTTAGAGTGTGAGCATATGTCCATTGTGGATTATTGTTGATGATTTTGCATTGCTAGGTGATTTAGCATGCATATTGTGGCCTTTATGGTGGTAGCTAATTCCCATGGTGAGGAATTAGTGAGTTAGTCATTATGGACTGTTGTTGATGTTTGCATGCTAGGTGAATTAGCGTGCATAGCATGGCCCTTGGGGTGGTAGCTAATTCCCATGGTGAGGAATTAGTGAGTGAGTCACTAGGTCTCAATGAGTGGGACTAGTGGGCTTGGTAGCCGTATCTGGATTTGATCGGTGAGGTTGAACTATATGTTCACGAATAGTCGGTACCGCATGCATGGAGTCTCATTGCATAATGTATGTATGGCGTATAATATGAATGGATGTATTCCAATATTATACGTGTGTTTTGTGTTGGTGTTGAGTATGAATTGAGATTATACGTATGCTTTATGTTGGTGTTGAGTATGATGTTTGAGTTGATGTGCCGTTACTGAATGTGTGTTATGATTAGGGTGATGAAATGTGTTAAATTACTTAGCATTACATGATATTTTATAATGCTTATTATATCGATTGAGGAACTCACCCTTACAACTATTTTTCAGGTAACGAGCAGTGATTGAGTAGAAGCTAGTGCTTGGAGTCTAGTGTAGTCTCCTTAGTGGGTCATGCTCTGATAGATGTAACATCGGGACGGGATGTTTTACCTTGCTGAATAATTTTACATGTAAATGTGTTACATGTTTTGCATGATCGATTTGATCTCTATCCGCTGCGTATTGTGCAAATGCTTTATGTTTTGAATTAATAAAAGAGCATGACAGTTATTTGGTGAATGGTGTGAAATGATTGTGTGACACCCTTAACTGCATAATTACTCTGATTGATATATTGCTATTTTAATTAAATATTTGGGGTATTTTAGAAGGGTGTTACATTAGTGGTATCAGAGCATAGTCGGTCGAGTCGAGTCGTAATTATTCTGTTTCCCCTGTACGGGATAGGTGTTGTGTAACCTGATCCGTACTTATTGTTTTAGCTTGTTGGGTTTTCAGAATAGAATGGATGGAAGAGGTAGAGATGATGTTGCGATTGCTGAGGCTCTGGGTATGCTGGCTGGAGTACTTGGAGGAAATCCAAATGTTGTGGGAATGGGAGCTGCTCGTCAACTGAGTGAGTTCCAGAAGAACAATCCTCCAATGTTCAAGGGAGCATACGATCCAGATGGTGCTCAGAAGTGGTTGAAGGAGATCGAGAGGATCTTCCGAGTGACTGAGTGTGCCGATAACCAGAAGGTCAGGTTCGGTACGCATATGCTGTCAGAGGAAGCAGATGATTGGTGGGTTGCTACCCGCACTGAGTTGGAAACTGCTGGGAATGCTGAGATAACTTGGGCGGTGTTCAGAGAGAGATTTCTGAGGAAGTACTTTCCGGAAGATGTCAGAGGAAAGAAAGAGATAGAGTTCTTAGAATTGAAGCAGGGTAACAGGTCTGTTACTGAGTATGCTGCTAAGTTCACAGAGCTGTCGAAGTATTACACTCCCTATGATGAGGCTACTGGGGAATTTTCAAAATGTGTGAAGTTTGAGAACGGGTTACGTCCCGAGATCAAGCAGGCTATTGGGTATCAGCGGATTAGAGTGTTTTCTGATTTGGTTGACTGTTGCAGGATCTTTGAACAGGATACCAAGGCCAGAGCGGAGAGCTATCAGCAGAGGGTTGATAGGAAAGGCAAGAATCAGAATGATCGTGGGAAACCGTATGCAGCTGGCAAAGGTTTCCAGAGACAGAGTGGGATGAAGAGGCTTAGTGGGGGAGACTCTAGTGCCCCTGCTAAGTGTTACAGATGTGGTCAGGCTGGACATCGTGTCCATGAGTGTACCAGTGCTGAGAGGAAGTGTTTCAAGTGTGGAAAGGGTGGTCATTTGGCTGCAGAGTGTCGGTCGAAGACTGTGACTTGTTTCAACTGTGGAGAGGTGGGTCATATCAGTCCACAGTGTCCTAAGCCGAAGAAAGAGAACCAGTCGGGAGGCAAGGTCTTTGCTTTATCGGGTTCTGAGACTTTTGCAGATGATCGTTTGATCCGAGGTACGTGTTATATTAATGGCTTTCCTCTTGTAGCTATTATTGACACAGGTGCGACTCATTCCTTTATATCTTTGGATTGTGTTGTGAAACTTAAGTTAGAGATATCTGAGATGCATGGAAGTATGGTGATTGATACTCCTGCGAAGGGTTCAGTGACTACTACTTCAGTTTGTTTAAATTGTCCTTTGAGTATTTTTGGTAGAGACTTTGGAATGGACCTTGTGTGTCTTCCACTAGTGCAGATTGATGTTATCTTGGGTATGAACTGGTTGGTGTTTAACCGAGTTTCTATCAACTGCTTTGATAAGACTGTGATCTTTCCTGAGATTGAGGAAGGAAAGAGTTCGTTTCTATCAGCAAGGCAGGTAAATGAGGCAGTAGCAGATGGGGCAGAGTTGTTTATGCTGTTAGCGACTTTGGAGGCTAAAGATAAACTGGTGATTTGCGATCTAGCTGTGGTGTGTGATTTTCCTGATGTGTTTCCGGAAGAAGTGAATGAATTACCGCCAGAGCGTGAAGTTGAGTTCTCGATTGATTTGGTACCTGGTACTAGGCCGGTGTCGATGGCTCCGTACCGTATGTCTGCTGTTGAGTTAACTGAATTGAAGAGTCAGTTGGAAGATCTGTTGGATAAGAAATTTATTCGTCCGAGTGTGTCACCGTGGGGTGCACCAGTGTTATTGGTTAAGAAGAAAGAGGGTACTATGAGGTTGTGTGTGGACTATAGGCAACTGAATAAAGTGAAGATCAAGAATCGGTATCCTTTGCCGAGGATTGATGATTTGATGGATCAGTTGGTTGGTGCGAGTGTGTTCAGCAAAATAGATTTGAGATCGGGGTATCATCAGATACGTGTGAAAACTGAGGATATTCAGAAGACTGCTTTCAGAACAAGGTATGGACATTATGAGTATTCTGTAATGCCTTTTGGTGTGACTAATGCGCCTGGAGTATTTATGGAGTATATGAATAGGATTTTCCATCCGTACCTAGACAAGTTTGTTGTGGTGTTTATTGACGACATTTTGGTGTATTCGAAATCTGAAGGAGAGCATGCTGAACATTTGAGAGTGGTTTTAGGAGTCCTACGAGAAAAGAAGTTATTTGCTAAACTCTCTAAATGTGAATTTTGATTAGAAGAGGTTAGTTTTCTTGGTCATGTGATTTCAAGAGGTGGTGTTGCTGTTGATCCTTCTAAGATAGAAGTGGTATCTAAGTGGGAAGCTCCGAAGTCAGTTTCTGAGATAAGGAGTTTTCTTGGACTTGCAGGTTATTATAGGAAATTCATTGAGGGATTTTCTAAGTTGGCATTACCGCTGACGATGTTGACTAGAAAGGGGCAAGCGTTTGTTTGGGACTCAAAATGTGAAGAAGGTTTCCAAGAGTTAAAGAGAAGGTTAACTACTGCTCCTATTCTGATATTACCAAGTCCATCAGAACCATTTGAGGTTTACTGTGATGCGTCATTGTTGGGTTTGGGTGGTGTGTTGATGCAGAATAAGTAGGTTATAGCTTATGCTTCGAGACAACTGAGGGTTCATGAGAGGAACTACCCGACACACGATTTAGAGTTGGCAGCTGTAGTTTTTGTTCTGAAGTTATGGAGGCATTACTTGTACGGGTCAAGATTTGAAGTTTTCAGTGACCATAAAAGTTTAAAGTATTTGTTTGATCAGAAAGAGCTGAATATGAGACAGAGGAGATGGTTAGAGTTTCTGAAGGATTATGACTTTGGTTTGAATTACCATCCGGGTAAAGCAAACGTAGTGGCTGATGCATTGAGTCGGAAATCATTGCATATGTCTATGTTAATGGTTAAGGAATTGGATTTAATTGAACAGTTAGAGACTTGAGTTTGGTGTGTGAGAGTACTCACAATAGTGTTAAATTGGGAATGTTGAAGTTAACGAGTGGTATTCTGGATGAGATTAGAGAGGGTCAGAAATCCGATGTGCTTTTGGTTGATAAGTTGACTCTAGTGAATCAAGGTCAAGGTGGTGAATTCAGAGTTGATGAGAACGGTGTTTTGAAATTTGGTAATCGGGTGTGTATTCCGGATGTTACCGAACTTAAGAAGAGTATTCTTGAGGAAGGACATCGTAGTGGCTTGAGTATTCATCCTGGAGCTACGAAGATGTATCATGATTTGAAAAAGTTATTTTGGTGGCCGGGAATGAAAAGAGAAATTGCGAGTTTTGTTTATTCCTGTTTGACTTGTCAGAAGTCAAAGATTGAGCATCAGAAGCCGTCTGGGCTAATGCAACCGTTGGCTATTCCAGAGTGGAAGTGGGATAGTATCGGTATGGATTTTGTTTCTGGTTTACCGAGGACAAATAAGAATTTTGAAGCTATTTGGGTGATTGTAGACAGATTGACGAAATCGGCTCATTTCATTCCGATCAGAATGGATTATCCGTTAGAGAGATTAGCCGAGTTGTATATTGAGAAAATTGTAAGTTTGCATGGTATTCTGTCGAGTATTGTTTCGGACAGAGATCCTAGATTTACATCGAAGTTCTGGGAAGGTTTGCAGAGGGCTTTGGGAACTAAGCTGAGATTGAGTTCTGCATATCATCCGCAGACTGATGGTCAGACTGAGAGGACGATTCAGTCACTAGAGGATCTTTTGAGAGCTTGTGTTTTGGAAAAGGGAGGTGCTTGGGATAGTTATTTACCTTTGATTGAGTTTACCTACAACAATAGTTTTCATTCGAGCATTGGTATGGCACCGTTTGAAGCTTTGTATGGTAGGAGATGTCGGACACCTCTATGTTGGTATGAGTCCGGTGAGAGTGCTGTGGTTGGACCGGAGATTGTTCAACAAACTACGGAAAAGATTAAGATGATTCAGGAAAAGATGAGAATTGCTCAGAGTCGTCAGAAGAGTTATCACGACAAGAGGAGGAAGTCACTTGAGTTCCAAGAGGGAGATCATGTGTTTCTTCGTGTTACTCCGATAACTGGGGTTGGTCGAGCTTTGAAGTCGAAGAAGTTGACACCTCGATTTATTGGTCCTTATCAGATTTTGGAGAGGATAGGGGAGGTAGCCTATCGTATCGCTTTACCGCCGTCACTTGCGAATTTGCATGAGGTTTTTCATGTGTCTCAGTTGAGGAGGTACATTCCTGATCCGTCGCATGTTGTCCAAGTAGATGATGTACAGGTGAGAGATAACCTGACTGTTGAAACATCACCTATGAGGATCGAGGATCGAGAGTTGAAGCAGTTGCGGGGTAAAGAGATTGCTTTGGTAAAGGTAGCTTGGGGAGGACCAGCAGGTGGCATGTGACTTGGGAACTTGAGAGTCAGATGAAGGAGTCTTATCCGGAGTTATTCGCTTGAGGTATGTTTTCGAGGACAAAAACTCTTTTAGTGGGGGAGAGTTGTAACACCCCGATAAAAATAAGATAATTATTTAATTTAAGTTAATATTATATTTATTAATTTAATTAAATAATTGGAATTATTGGATTATTATTATTATTATTATTGGAATAATAATTATTGGAAAATATATATAAGTTGGAAATAAGAAAAAGAGTCCCATTTGGTAAAGAAAGGGTTTTCACGTGAAAAACAGAGAAGCGGCTGAAAAGAGGAAAAGGGCAGAGAGACAGAGCAAGAGGAAGAAGGTTGGAGAAGAGAAAAGCTTGAAGCTTAAAGATTCGCCGGATTAACTCAGGTAAGGGGGGTTTATCGTCGTTTAATGGGTATTATGGGTTAACATGTAATGGGTAGTGATAAACCGTTGAATTGACCCTAATTGGGATGTTGAATGCTGAAAAATTGGGTTGGATAAGTTGTGTTAAAGCTGTAATTGAATCTGTATTTGTGTGAGTTGTGATTTCCCCAACGTATAGCTTTTTACGGAATCGGAATCGGAGGTCCGGAAGTCCTCCAACGGCGGAAAATGCAGAGAATTCTGCATTCTGCTTCGTGTTAGCGCAGGAACAGCTTTCTGTCTTGCGTTAACAGGTTAACCCAGGGTGTTAACCGGTTAACACTGTTAGGAATTGTGAGGTATTGCTGTTTTGCTTACGTTAACCGGTTAACCCAGGGCGTTAACCGGTTAACACTGTTGTGAATTGAGAAAATATTGCTGTTCTGTCTGCGTTAACCGGTTAACCCAGGGCGTTAACCGGTTAACACTGTTGAGTTTTGCCAGAAAGCGTGTTCTGTGTTGCGTTAACCGGTTAACCCAGGGCGTTAACCGGTTAACACTGTTGGAAATTGGAAAAATTGATATTTTAATGTTGTGAACATAATTGGTGATTGGCCTATATCGGTGTGTGATATAGTAGGGATTATTTCCCGTTGTTTTGAGTAGGATAGGTATTAGTAGAGTGTGCTAATACTGTGATTGAATTATTTGGCATGACATGATATGATTATGTGATAAATATGCTGATGATGTGTGAAAATATGCATAATGTTGTGAATGTATATATTATGTATGTAATTGTGGATGGACTGTTTTATGGCTTAGAGTGTGAGCATATGTCCATTGTGGATTATTGTTGATGATTTTGCATTGCTAGGTGATTTAGCATGCATATTGTGGCCTTTATGGTGGTAGCTAATTCCCATGGTGAGGAATTAGTGAGTTAGTCATTATGGACTGTTGTTGATGTTTGCATGCTAGGTGAATTAGCGTGCATAGCATGGCCCTTGGGGTGGTAGATAATTCCCATGGTGAGGAATTAGTGAGTGAGTCACTAGGTCTCAATGAGTGGGACTAGTGGGCTTGGTAGCCGTATCTGGATTTGATCGGTGAGGTTGAACTATATGTTCACGAATAGTCGGTACCGCATGCATGGAGTCTCATTGCATAATGTATGTATGGCGTATAATATGAATGGATGTATTCCAATATTATACGTGTGTTTTGTGTTGGTGTTGAGTATGAATTGAGATTATACGCATGCTTTATGTTGGTGTTGAGTATGATGTTTGAGTTGATGTGCCGTTACTGAATGTGTGTTATGATTAGGGTGATGAAATGTGTTAAATTACTTAGCATTACATGATATTTTATAATGCTTATTATATCGATTGAGGAACTCACCCTTACAACTATTTTTCAGGTAACGAGCAGTGATTGAGTATAAGCTAGTGCTTGGAGTCTAGTGTAGTCTCCTTAGTGGGTCATGCTCTGATAGATGTAGCATCGGGACGGGATGTTTTACCTTGTTGAATAATTTTACATGTAAATGTGTTACATGTTTTGCATGATCGATTTGATCTCTATCCGCTGCGTATTGTGCAAATGCTTTATGTTTTGAATTAATAAAAGAGCATGACAGTTATTTGGTGAATGGTGTGAAATGATTGTGTGACACCCTTAACTGCATAATTACTCTGATTGATATATTGCTATTTTAATTAAATATTTGGGGTATTTTAGAAGGGTGTTACACAACACATTTGTAAAAAATCGACGGGACCTAAACAAAAGTTTTCTTAACAATTTAGAACAAACATTTTAATCAATAAATAAATAATAACAAAAATAATAAACAATAATAATATTTAAACAATAATAGTCAACAATAATAATAATTAACAATAATAAATAATAATAATAATAATAATAATAATAATAATAATAATAATTAGTAACAATAATAAAATAATAATAATAATAATAATAATAATAATAAACAATATAATAATAATTATAATAATAGTATTTTTAAATAAATGGCAATAATGGATCAGTACACAACAACCAATTTAATATGAGATCAAGCAGTACCTAGTTAATAATAAGACAATATATTCTAAGGTAATAAAACATGACTTCTCTTTCTTTTTAAAATATCAATTTTTCTTTCTCACTTATAAGGAATACAACAAGAAATCTCTTCATCTCAAATCAATCGACAACCGTGGATAAAAACAAGACAATAAAGAAAAGACAATGGAGACAAGGAAAAGTAAGCGTTACCGACGGTGTGCAGCTGTGGTTTGCGCGTGGTCGGGGACGGCGGTCCTCCGACAATGGCAGCGAGAACGGTTTGGCTTCCGAAGGAGAGCATGGTGGTTGTGGTTTTCCGGATCCGATGGTCGCGGTGGAGGAGTCCGATTTTTTTCAAAACAAAAAAGAAGAAAGCTTCATGAAGATGGGATGACGATGATGGTAGAAGGTTTATGTTGTGTTGGCCATGGAGAGGGAGAGATGAATATGATAAGTGTTTGATGGTGGTTTTCTTTTCATGTGTGTATGAAGTTGTTTATGTTAGAAAGAAAAGAGCATGAGGTGTGTGTATGGTTCTTTGTTGGTGAAGTGAAGTTTTTGTGTGTGAAAGCAAAGAAGTGTTTCTTAGTTTACTGCAACTTTTATTTTTTTTAATGGAAGAAAACTAATGATAATGGAAATAGATGGAACATTTTTCTATGAAGCTGAGAGATATATGTGGAGGCCAAGGTTGCCGCGTGGAGCTCCCCTTGTGGATAACTTCTATCTCTTTCATGAGCACTTAGTAAATATATGAATGGAAATTGAGCTTTTGACAAAGAAAATAATAATAATAATAATTACAACCAATGCTCTTAATGAGTAAAAAAATAGTTTGAGAAACTAATTCAAATAAAATAAACCAATCTAAATAGTTAAAATTGGATCAAAAAATAACGTAGAAAATTGTAATTAATTAATTTGAATATTGTGATAAAGAAATAAAATAAAATGACTCAAAATGAAAAAAAAATCAGATAACAAAATTTCCAAAAAATTTAACTGAATGCACCAAATAAACAGCACAAAATAAACTTCTCGGAAACATACAAATTTTGATCAAACATTGTAATTAAAAATGACCGATTAAAAGGCTCGGGCGGGAAAAAATGCGACTGAAAAAGTAGTCGAAAAATTAAAATGAGCACACCAAGTTAAACTACGCAGAACGTAGATTAACAAAACTGACATCTGTGAACTCAATTTTGAAATTTTTCGTCTGCTAATTCGAAGTACAGTTGAGAAACGATGAGACCGATCTGTCTGTAGATCCGAAAAATTAACCTGGCTGAAATTTCAAGCACTATGCGAAACAAAATGCATGTTGTGACAAGTAATAAAATGCAAATGTCTGTTGAATGTACTGATTCAATGATTAAATAAATACAAACAGACAATGGACGCAAATGAATCACCCTTGAACCATTTGCTTCTCTTTCTCAAACACAAACAAAACCCTATACATATTCAGACAATAACAACACTCTTGATTATCACCCTCTAAACCTCGGAAACAAGATGCAATAGAATAAATTATGCACTGAGATCGATAAATCAAGTCTTTCGACTTCTCAATCAACATATGACTGAATGAATATTATCAAGATCAGATAAAATGCCAGAACTCCTAACTTTTTATATAAACCCTGATAAATGCTTTTTAACTAATGAAATGCACGACAAAATGGATCAGTTCATGCTATGCTGATGCGAGTGAAAAACTCAGGGTGAAATTTAGGATATGACAGTTGCCCCTATTTAAACATCTTTAACCGGAGGATATGAAGAACTCTTGTCTTCAAATCATCATGGTAAAAGATATTTTAAATACCAAACAGACCCAAATTTTGCCCTTCTAATGTAGAAGAATGATATGCTTATGATTATGACCGAATGCATTTGAATTTAAGAAATACTCTTGATTTCTTAATCAACAGATGATAATGCAAATGAATGCAACGAGATTTAAGAAATACTCTTGATTTCCTAATTGTCGGGCGATTAGGATGCAATGAAGGTTAAAAAGTACTCTTGACTCCTTAAAAAAATGAATGCAAATGAATTAAGAAATACTCTTTATTTCTCAATTATATGAATGAAAAATGATATGGATGTTAAGACATACTCTTGACTCCTTACAAATGAATGATTTAAGAAATACTCTCGATCTCTTAATCATATGGCTTAATGAAAATGCAGATGAATTGAGAAATACTCTTGATTTATTAAACATTAGATGATAAATGATAGGAGAAATGCTCTTGATTTCTCAGATGCTATATAGGTTAAGAAGTACTCTTGACTTTTTAAAAATGAAATGGTATGAGTTAAGAAATACTCTTGATTTCTTAATCATGAATGCAAGTGAGTTAAGAAATGCTCTTGATTTCTCAATCATGATATGACAAATGATATGTATAAGTTAAGAAATACTCTTGATTTCTTAATCATGAATGTAAATGAATTGAGAAATGATCTTGATTTCTCAGATGATATGCAGATGAGTTAAGAAATACTCTTGATTTCTTAATCATGAATGTAAATGAATTGAGAAATGCTCTTGATTTCTCAGATGATATGCAGATGAGTTAAGAAATACTCTTGATTTCTTAATCATGAATGTAAATGTACTGAGAAATGCTCTTGATTTCTCAGATGATATGCCAACGAGTTAAGAAATACTCGTGATTCCTTAATCATTGAGAATGCAAATGAGTATGAGTTAAGAAATACTCTTGATTCCTTAATCATGAATATAAATGAATTGAGAAATGCTCTTGATTTCTTAGATGGCATGCAGATGAGTTAAAAAATACTCTTAATTTCTTAATCATGAATGTAAATGAACTGAGAAATGCTCTTGATTTCTCAGATGATATGCCAATGAGTTAAGAAATACTCTTGATTCCTTAATCATTGAGAATGCAAATGAGTATGGGTTAAGAAATACTCTTGATTCCTTAATCATGAATGTAAATAAATTGAAAAATTCTCTTGATTTCTCACATGGCATGCAGATGAGTTAAGAAATACTCTTGATTTCTTAATCATGAATGTAAATGAATTGAGAAATGCTGTTGATTTCTCATATGGCCTGCAAATGAGTTAAGAAATACTCTTGATTTCTTAATCATGAATGTAAATAAATTGAGAAATATTCTTGATTTCTCAGATGGCATGCAGATGAGTTAAGAAATACTCTTAATTTCTTAATCATGAATGTAAATGTATTGAGAAATGCTCTTGATTTCTCAGATGATATGCAAATGACTAGGGATGAGAGAATCATGTTCAGTTGCTCTTGACTGAAATTAGATATCTGGGATGGATTTGTTATAAGGTAACATGCTCGACTGGTCTTCAGACGTTCTTCATTGAAGGCAGACACTCTTGGGGGAATAAATGATCATATCCAGCTGCTTTTGGCCAAAGATGTCATATTCAGCAACTCTTGGCTGAAACTGATGCACTCAACGACTCTTGGTTGAAGCAAAAACTGTAAAATAAAATAGTGTTCAACTGCTCTTGGCTGAAACTACTGCATAAAATAAAATGGTGTCCAACTGCTCTTGGCTGAAACTAATGCATTCAACTGCTAGAAAATAAAATAGTATTCAGCTGCTCTTGGCTTAAACTAATGCATTCAACTGCTCTTGGTTGAAGTAAACTGCTAGAAAATAAAATAGTATTCAGCTGCTCTTGGCTGAAACTAATGCATTCAGCTGCTCTTGGTTAATGCAAATTGCTGGGAAATAAACAAAATGTTTCCTTTGGGAAATAACCGCATGTTCAGCTGCTCTTGACTGACAGAAGACTCTTTTGGGGAATGAGAAGATCCCAGAGACTTGTTGGGGATGAAAAGTTATTGATATTCAAAAGGATTAACCTTACTCTCAATTATCGAACTGACAGGTCCAACCTAATGCTCCATCGCATAGTAGATCAACATGGAACACTAACTCTTTTGAGGATTGATTGAAGAAACCTATTGGGGGATACAAGAGACTCTCTGGGAAATAAACACACAGGAGGCTTGTAACACCCTTCTACCCCAAACGACATATTTAAATAGATTATCAGAGTACAACATGTAGAAGAGTTTACATTTCTTAAAACATAACACCTATCGCATCACAACATAAATCATAATATTTATTTTAGTTAAAACTTCGCAGCGGACAACAACATAATTATTATAAAAATGTTTCAACATTATCTCAACAATTAGTCATCATAAACAACGTAAATAATAATAATAATTTAGCTATCGAATCCCATAATCCCCGGTGTCACATGACCAGAGCATTTGACTCGACTCTGTAGAATAACTCTACACTTGTTCTTCGAACCTCAACAATAGCTACTCCACTTTATCTGCACATTGCTCATCATAGGTGAACATAAACACATGCAGAAGGGGTGAGAATTACATTATTAAATAATAATATAACGACAGAAATATAAACATAATTATAATTCACACATGCCAACACCATTCATCATAATCATCATAATCCATAAACTTATGAACATCAACAACACAACACATCAAATGCAATGCACGCACCCATGCATGACTCAACACGACTCGGTATACCCATTTTGTGACCAACTACAGGATCACCACTCCCAGATTCATCACCATAGAATCCGAGTTCCCCGCAAGGAACCAAGCCTCTCAACAAGCCCGGAGTCAACAACATCATTGGAACTCAGTCCGTTCATCACTAGGCATCGGCCTTTCATGAATGCATGCACACCAAGCATTCATCATAATCAACATAGCAACAACAGCATCATATAGTCATGTTATCATCATCATTAACACATTCTATCATAAGAGCATATCACATCATGCCACATAATCAAACATAGTATTATCGCACTCTACTAATATCTATACCACTCAAGCAACGGGAATTGATCCCTCGTATACTATGCATCAGCTAAGTTACCTCGCTCAGCCTAAACAACCGAAACTGCACAACAACAGCTAGGAAAGACCACAAGTCTGCCCATACGCGTATTGCCCATGCTCATACGCGTATTGCCCGCGCTTGGCCAAATCCATACGCGTATTGGCCATTCCCGTACGCGTATGCTACGCGTATCACTTCCCCATACGCGTACCACCAGAGACCATTTCACGTTCAAAATTCCATCTCTTTCACTCATACGCGTATGGCATACGCCATACGCGTACCACTCCAGGAATACGCGTATCACACGCGTATGGCGCGTACCAGCGCCAAAAACCCCTTTTTCTAAGCCATCCCATACGCGTATTGCCTAGTGCCATACGCGTATGACCAGAATCCAGTCTTCCAGATCTGCTATGGGTTTTCTCTGCTACGAACCTGTCCAATTCAAATTCGTCCTTCCACAGTCCAAATTCCGCACACAATCACTCATATCATCTAGTACAATTAGTCTCCTATTCGATTTTACAAATCCTAACATCATTACATAAAATCTCTACGAATTCCTTCGATAAAAATCCCAATTTCGTTTATCCAATATTTCACCATTTTCAGCATATTATTGTTTAATAAGGTTCAGACCCCTTACCTCTTTGGATTGAAGGAAGCTCTGAGCAATCTTTGGCCTTTTCCTCTTCCTTCTCTTTCTCTTCAGCTTTTCTCTTTTCCTCTGACTCTGAGACACAATACGTGAAAAACCAACTCTGAGTTCTCCTTTGGAATCTTTTATCCCCTTTCCACTTTTACCCTTCCACTCTTCATATTCCACTTATTTTATTATTTAATTATTATTAAAATAAATAACACTTATAATAATAATAATAATAATAATTCCCAATATTATTTAATAATTCCTTTTTACCTTCAAATAATCATATTAAATAATATTTAAATTATTCTAACGATAATCGGGGTGTTACAACTCTCCCCCACTAAAAGAGTTTTCGTCCTCGAAAACATACCTCAAGCAAATAGAGCCGGATACGACTCCTTCATCTGATCTTCACGCTCCCAAGTCAAGCTCTCACCAGCTGGACCTCCCCAAACAACTTTCACTAGAGCGATCTTCTTACCTCTCAGGGTCTTCTCTTCTCGGTCATCTATCCGAATTGGCAACACCTCAACGGTCAAATTATCCCTCACCTGGATATCATCTAACCGAACAACATGCGAAGGATCCACAATATATTTTCTCAACTGAGATACATGAAACACATCATGCAGATTAGAAAGCGACGGCGGTAAGGCTATTCGATACGCCACTTCCCCAACTCTCTTCAAAATCTGATACGGACCTACAAACCTCGGAGTAAGCTTTTTAGACTTTAAAGCTCTACCCACACCTGTCGTCGGAGTAACTCTCAAGAACACATGATCTCCCTCTTGGAACTCAAGTGCCTTTCTCCTCTTATCATGATAACTCTTCTGACGACTCTGAGAAATCTTCATTTTCTCCTGAATCATCTTAACCTTTTCAGTCGTCTGCTGCACAATCTCAGGTCCGAGTACAACACTCTCACCTGATTCATACCAACACAATGGAGTTCTACACCTCCTACCATACAATGCTTCATATGGAGCCATACCGATACTAGCATGAAAACTATTATTATAAGTAAACTCCACCAACGGCAAATAACTATCCCAAGAACCACCCTGCTCCAACACACAAGCCCTCAATAAATCCTCTAAGGATTGGATAGTTCTTTCAGTCTGACCATCAGTCTGAGGATGATAAGCTGAACTCAACCTCAACTTAGTCCCCAACGCTTTCTGCAAACTTTCCCAAAATCTAGAAGTAAATCTGGGATCTCTATCAGACACAATACTGGATGGAATACCGTGCAGCCTCACTATCTCTTCAATATACAACTCCGCCAACTTCTCTAAAGAGTGATTAATCCTCATCGGCAAGAAATGCGCCGACTTAGTCAATCGATCCACAATCACCCAAATAGAATCATTACCTTTCACCGTCCTCGGCAATCCCGTCACAAAATCCATGGAAATGCTATCCCACTTCCATTCAGGAATCTTCAAAGGTTGCATCATACCTGCCGGTTTCTGATGTTCAATCTTTGACTTCTGACAAGTCAAACAGGCATACACAAACTTAGCAACATCTCTTTTCATACCAGCCCACCAAAACAACTTCTTCAAATCTTGATACATTTTAGTTGCACCTGGGTGGATACTCAACCCACTCCTATGGCCCTCTTCAAGAATACTCTTTCTCAATTCAGACACCTCAGGAACACAAACTCTACCTTTAAATCGTAGGATGCCATTCTCATCAATCTCAAAATTACCACCATTACCCTGGTTAACCATAGTAATATGATCAACTAGAGCGACATCAACTTGTTGACCATTCCGAATATCTTCCAGAATTCCACTAGTCAACTTCAGCATACCCAACTTTACACTATCAGCGGAAACTTCACAACCCAAACTCATATCACGGAACTGTTCAATTAACTCAAGTTCCCGAACCATCATCATAGACATATGTAGAGACTTCCTACTCAACGCATCTGCAACTACATTAGCCTTACCGGGATGATAACTCAATTCGAAGTCAAAATCCTTCAGTAATTCTAACCACCTTCTCTGTCTCATATTTAACTCTTTCTGATCAAACAGATACTTCAGACTCTTGTGATCACTGAACACTTCGAATCTGGAACCATACAGATAATGCCTCCACATTTTCAACACAAATACAACAGCTGCAAGTTCTAGATCATGCGTAGGATAATTCTTCTCATGAACTCTCAACTGTCTAGAAGCATAAGCTACAACTTTACCATTCTGCATCAAAACACCACCAAGACCCATCAACGAAGCATCACAATAAACAACGAAGGACTCACCAGGATTAGGCAAGATCAACACTGGAGCACTGGTCAACCGCCTCTTCAACTCAACAAAACTGGCTTCACAAGCTGCATCCCACACATACACTTGACCCTTCTTAGTCAACTGCGTCAACGGCAATGCCAACTTAGAGAAGCCCTCAATAAATCTGCGATAATAACCAGCTAACCCCAGAAAACTGCGTATCTCAGTAGCAGACTTCGGAGTCTCCCACTGTAATACAGCATCCACTTTAGCAGGATCAACAGAAATTCCACCACTCGAAATCACATGGCCAAGGAAACTCACTTCCTTCAACCAGAACTCACATTTAGATAACTTTGCATATAATTTCTTTTCCCTTAACACCTGCAAAACAATTCTCAGATGTCCTGTATGCTCTTCTCCCGTCTTAGAATATATCAATATGTCATCTATGAACACCACAACAAAATTATCAAGGTACGGATGAAATATACGATTCATATATTCCATAAACACACCTGGAGCATTAGACACACCGAACGGCATCACAGTGTATTCATAATGACCATACCTCGTACGGAAAGCAGTCTTCGCAATATCATCTGACTTCACTCGGATCTGATGATAACCCGACCGCAAATCAATCTTACTGAAAACATGAGCTCCAACCAACTGGTCCATCAAATCATCAATCCTCGGCAATGGATACCGATTCTTGATAGTCACCTTATTTAACTGCCGATAATCGACACACAACCTCATCGTACCTTCTTTCTTCTTCACTAACAATACTGGTGCACCCCAAGGAGAAACACTTGGACGCACAAACTTCTTCTCAAGCAATTCTTCAAGTTGCTTCTTCAATTCAACTAATTCAGTTGCCGACATTCTATAAGGAGACATCGACACCGGACTCGTACCTGGTACTAAGTCAATGGTAAATTCGACTTCACGTTCTGGAGGTAAATCACTTACATCCTCCGGGAACACATCCTGAAATTCACAAACGACAGGCAAATCTACACTCACCACTTTCTTATCCGCTTGCAGAGACGCAAATAAAGCGAATATCTGAGCTTCATCTTTCACAAAATCCCCCACCTGCCTAGCAGATAGAAATCTTGCCTCATCATTCTCACCAACTTCAGAAAACCGTACTGTCTTCCTATAGCAGTCGATAAACACGCCATAGAATTCTAGCCAATTCATTCCCAGAATAATATCAATTTGGTGCAAGGGTAAGCACACCAAATCCACCACGAACTCTCTCTCAAAGATCGTCAAATGACAACCTCGACAGACAACAGAAGTCTTCACAGAACCATTAGCAGGAGTATCTATCACCATACTTCCGCCTAAGGACGACATAATCACACCAATCCTAGTCGCACACTCATACGAAATAAACGAATGAGTAGCACCAGTGTCAACAATAGCAAGCAATTCAACATTATTAATCAAGCAAGTACCTTTAATCAGATTATCTTCCTTAGGAGCTTCAGCCCCACTCAGAGCAAACACCCTACCAGTAGTATGAGCTGCAGTAGCCGCCTTCTTCGGTTTCGAGCACTGCGAACTGATATGGCCTTTCTCGCCACAATTAAAACATGTCGGACCAGCATCCTTACATTCAGTAACTCTATGACCAGCCTGACCGCATCGGAAACATCTCAGCACTTTCTTGGTACAGCTATCAGCACGGTGGCCTGGCTCGCCACACTTGAAACATTTACCAGCTATGGGAGATCCTCCCCCACTTGGCTTCTTCTCATCTACTACTTTCTGTTTACCTTTACCATTCGGAGATGCATAAGGACTACCACGATCCTTATTCTTCTTCTCACTAAGACTCTTGTAATGAGCAGTCCTAGCCTTGCTATCTTCATCAAATATCCTGCACTTGTTAACCAATGTAGGAAACCTACGAATCTCCTGGTAACCAATGCCTTGTTTGATCTCGGGACGCAACCCGTTCTCAAACTTGACACACTTGGATCCCTCAGCATCAGCATTATTGTAGTGAGGACAATACTGCACCAGCTCTTCAAACTTCGAAGCGTAATCAGCAACAGACATGTTACCCTGCTTCAGTTCTAGAAATTCCATCTCCTTCTTACATCGCACATCAGCAGGAAAATATTTCTCCAGAAAGGCCGTCTTGAACCTTTCCCAAGTCATCTCAGCACCTGGTACTTCAATCCTCTGACGAGTGTTATCCCACCAGTGTTCAGCCTCTTCAGATAACATATGCGTACCAAACTGCACCTTCTGTGCTTCAGTACACGTCATCACCCGGAAAATCTTCTCAATTTCCTTCAGCCAAATCTGAGCACCATCTGGATCATAGCGCCCTTTGAATGTAGGAGGGTTATTCTTCAGAAACCTTCCCAAATTCCTAAACTCGTCGACCGGCGGATTCTGCTGCGCCTGCATAGCCTGCGCCATAGCCGTCAGAGCCTCAGCAATCGCACGGTCATTTTCTCCAGCCATACTCTGCACAACACAACCACAACCGTTAAATATCAACAGTGTCATTTACACTAATCGACCAACAGGGAAAACCTCACATTATGACTCGACTGGACTGACCATGCTCTGATACCACTAATGTAACACCCTTCTACCCCAAACGACATATTTAAATAGATTATCAGAGTACAACATGTAGAAGAGTTTACATTTCTTAAAACATAACACCTATCGCATCACAACATAAATCATAATATTTATTTTAGTTAAAACTTCGCAGCGGACAACAACATAATTATTATAAAAATGTTTCAACATTATCTCAACAATTAGTCATCATAAACAACGTAAATAATAATAATAATTTAGCTATCGAATCCCATAATCCCCGGTGTCACATGACCAGAGCATTTGACTCGACTCTGTAGAATAACTCTACACTTGTTCTTCGAACCTCAACAATAGCTACTCCACTTTATCTGCACATTGCTCATCATAGGTGAACATAAACACATGCAGAAGGGGTGAGAATTACATTATTAAATAATAATATAACGACAGAAATATAAACATAATTATAATTCACACATGCCAACACCATTCATCATAATCATCATAATCCATAAACTTATGAACATCAACAACACAACACATCAAATGCAATGCACGCACCCATGCATGACTCAACACGACTCGGTATACCCATTTTGTGACCAACTACAGGATCACCACTCCCAGATTCATCACCATAGAATCCGAGTTCCCCGCAAGGAACCAAGCCTCTCAACAAGCCCGGAGTCAACAACATCATTGGAACTCAGTCCGTTCATCACTAGGCATCGGCCTTTCATGAATGCATGCACACCAAGCATTCATCATAATCAACATAGCAACAACAGCATCATATAGTCATGTTATCATCATCATTAACACATTCTATCATAAGAGCATATCACATCATGCCACATAATCAAACATAGTATTATCGCACTCTACTAATATCTATACCACTCAAGCAACGGGAATTGATCCCTCGTATACTATGCATCAGCTAAGTTACCTCGCTCAGCCTAAACAACCGAAACTGCACAACAACAGCTAGGAAAGACCACAAGTCTGCCCATACGCGTATTGCCCATGCTCATACGCGTATTGCCCGCGCTTGGCCAAATCCATACGCGTATTGGCCATTCCCGTACGCGTATGCTACGCGTATCACTTCCCCATACGCGTACCACCAGAGACCATTTCACGTTCAAAATTCCATCTCTTTCACTCATACGCGTATGGCATACGCCATACGCGTACCACTCCAGGAATACGCGTATCACACGCGTATGGCGCGTACCAGCGCCAAAAACCCCTTTTTCTAAGCCATCCCATACGCGTATTGCCTAGTGCCATACGCGTATGACCAGAATCCAGTCTTCCAGATCTGCTATGGGTTTTCTCTGCTACGAACCTGTCCAATTCAAATTCGTCCTTCCACAGTCCAAATTCCGCACACAATCACTCATATCATCTAGTACAATTAGTCTCCTATTCGATTTTACAAATCCTAACATCATTACATAAAATCTCTACGAATTCCTTCGATAAAAATCCCAATTTCGTTTATCCAATATTTCACCATTTTCAGCATATTATTGTTTAATAAGGTTCAGACCCCTTACCTCTTTGGATTGAAGGAAGCTCTGAGCAATCTTTGGCCTTTTCCTCTTCCTTCTCTTTCTCTTCAGCTTTTCTCTTTTCCTCTGACTCTGAGACACAATACGTGAAAAACCAACTCTGAGTTCTCCTTTGGAATCTTTTATCCCCTTTCCACTTTTACCCTTCCACTCTTCATATTCCACTTATTTTATTATTTAATTATTATTAAAATAAATAACACTTATAATAATAATAATAATAATAATTCCCAATATTATTTAATAATTCCTTTTTACCTTCAAATAATCATATTAAATAATATTTAAATTATTCTAACGATAATCGGGGTGTTACAAGGCTCGCTGGAGATATACTGAGGAACATTCAGTAAAGCTTGTTTGTTCATGGAACTCTCGTCCATTAGACTCATTGGGAGATTTCTAACTTATGAAGAGATGTCCATCTTAGACAGCTACTTCAAAGAGACTTGTTGAAGATAAAATTATTAGGGATCCCTTGCTTAAGGAATCCTGCTGGTATGAAACTCGCTTGGGGAGTTAATGAAATTTTGCTGGAGAAAATACAATGTTGGAGAAACTCTGTGGGAAGTTATCTATTGGGGAAACCAAGAAGAAATTCCGTTGACACCAGAGTTCCAATGGGAGAACATCAATCACCTTGTTAGGGGAGAAACCTCATCAATATTGATGGTTTTTTGAAAGCAGCTCGCACTAAGAAGAGCACTGTTTTACCCTTGAGAAGAACTATTGAACCTTAATTCTGCCGAGGATTAACCTGGACTTTCTTGAGAGGTTGCTGAACACGACTGAGGTTTATGCATGTATTATTTGTGCATGATATGCAAAATGAATGTGAATGCATGAACATACTAGTTTATGCATTTTGTGGGTATCAAGATTTGATTCCCAGACACCACTATCCTTGAATAGTTTCGACACCATGAATATGATTTGTAAAACTCTGATTTCTGCTATGTCTCCTGGCGGGCTTCAGTGGGGAATCTTGTTTCTGGAAGAAAAATTACTTCTGACTTACTCACATCATGGTGATCAATGAGATTGCTTCACACTTTGTGAACTTATTGTGCCCCAGTTTGTTGGGCCTTTAAAGAAAAACTTCCCTTGAAAAAAGGAAATGACAACTATTTTGCAAAATATGACTGTAAGACGGCTTGCCCCAGTATTCTGAATTCTGCAGTAGTATGCCCCTGATTGACCGACTTTTGGAGTGGAGAGCTTCAATGTACTATGGATGTGGCTTGCCAAAGCATGAGCCTCGGGGAGACCTGTAACACCTCAAAATTTGCCCTCCTCTCTTGGGACTAGCTTAACATATTACATATCATTTTTAGGTCATTAGGCATTGCATAGTGCATATCATGTGGTCACATTGCGCAAGTTATCCTCCTAAGTCTTGATCAGAAGATGGTGAGGTTATGTGCAAGCTAGGGTTTCATTGGACTGGTCATTAATCATCTGAGGATGTGGAGGTCCAAATTAGGGTTTTGTGATTCTCAAAGGAGATTGGTCTTCATCTTGGTGGGAATGATTCATCATCATCATCATGGTTTGTCATCATCAAGTGTTTGATCAGGATACCTTGAGATTAGGGTTTTGACCACTGGTCAACCCTAATCAGTTGCATTGGGCCAATCAGGGCATGGTAAGGAGATGGGGTTTATGATGGATATGAGGATCATTTCATGATTATATTGAGTTTATTGAGGCTAGGGTTTCATCCTTGAGCCATTTCATCAGAGAATTGGGGCTCAGCTTGATCAGTGCACAACCAAATTCATCTATCAGTTGAAAAAGTCAACTGTGGTCAACTGTGCTTGATTTTATGGATTTGGAGGTGGGAGAGAGTTGGATACACTTCATTCATGTTGGAACAAGTGTTATTTGACATGTCAAAGCTCAAGAATGAAGAAAATAAAGTCAGACAAAAAATTGCCAAAAATAGAAAGTGACTTGTAATGGAAGTTTCCAAAAGTGGAAAGTTTTTCTCCTCAAAATTACGTGTCCAAAAATGCTTCAAATGAAATTTTGTCCAACATGAAAGTTGTAGATCTTGCTCTCACCTTTCCAAAAAGTCCAAGAACATGAATTTCTCATTTGTGGTTGGCAAGTTATGGATTGATCTAAGCACAAAAAAGTTGAATTTCAAAGTGGCATAACTCTTGATTCACAAAGCCAATTCATGTGGTTCTTTTTTTGAGCAAACTCCATTTGACATGTACTATCATAATCCATCATCACATTTCATGAAAACTCA